>NW_012140080.1:7247881-7249029 GCF_000956105.1 Propithecus coquereli
AATATATAAGACAGAAAGTAAAAAGTTTTTTCATTCTTTTAAGAATCACTATTTGTTAGGTACTTGCTATGTCCCATATACTTTATACACATACCCTCATTTATTTCTTGCAACAACTCTATGAGTGGACATTGTCATTTCTATTTTGTAGGTGACAAAAAGAGGCATACAGATTAAATTATCTATCCAGAAGGCTGAAAACCACATTCTGTTAAATCGTTGCACTGGTTTGTATTGAATTCCTGCATAGGTAACCGTGAGCTTTCTCACTTTGATTCTGTCCATTGTGGTCTTTTCTCTACACGATCTTTATTAGAACCTCTTTCCTTCTCTTTGACTTCAGTTATATTTCGTTTTGAAATGACGTGTACTGTGGGTTACTCACTAGCTAGTAAGCTTTATAAGAGCAAGAAGTAATGTTTACTTATATCACCGTTGTGCCTATAGCACAAAATCTAACATGGAATTGCTAAGCAGTACATCATTATGGAATCAATAAATGAATAAATGAATGAATAGAGATTTATCTGAAAGGTCTTTGTACACATTATCTCATTTGGTCTTATTAAAACAAAATTAAGTTCATTTGAAATGGACAATGTACACCGTTCCCCTGCTGAATTCAAGTCATAAGTTTCATACTATTGCTTGTTTATACAATAATTTAATAAGAATAATAATATTAAGAATTTAGGATTTTTTGTATATTCTTTGAAGAGCCAAATGTTCTTTTTTATCTATTAATGTTGGTCTGTCTTTCATCATACTCTGTTTTCACTGTTTTATGCGGTCATTTTTCTTTTTTGCACCATGTGAAGCCCTCCTGCTCTCTTCGGGAGTATCTTGCCAAAAATTTCTTCTCGGTTCTCACTGGATGCACTCTTGCCTCATACTGATAGTCATCAAGTTGGCATTGCAAAATGCAGCTCAAAAACTCAATCCAGGCCTGGCACAGTGGCTCACATCTGTAATCCTAGCACTCTGGGAGGTCGAGGTGGGAGGATTGCTTGAGCTCAAGGGTTCAAGACCAGCCTGAGCAAGAGTGAGACTCTATCTCTACTAAAAATAGAAAAATTAGCTGGGTGTGGTGACACCACTGTACTCTACCCAGGATGACAGAGCAAGATTCTGTCTAAAAAAAAAAAAAA
>NW_012140080.1:7249079-7299790 GCF_000956105.1 Propithecus coquereli
AAATAATAACAAAAATATGATACATTAAAAATTGTATAATACCTTACTGTAGGCAATTGTAACAAAAAGAAAAAAACAAAAAAACTTGCATAATACTTTAAATTTGTAGCACAATGGTACTTAGAGGAAGATTTATAGCCTTCAATTCTTAATATTTAAGAAGCTTTAAAAAGTCAGTAGCATAAAAGATCAAAATCAAAAGAAACAATACAGAAATAAAAGAAAATCTCAAAACAGAATGTTCAAATAACTAACATATTAATTATTAACAAAAACAACTTAATCCCTTAACAATTACT
This sequence comes from Propithecus coquereli, assembly GCF_000956105.1. Taxonomy (NCBI): domain Eukaryota; kingdom Metazoa; phylum Chordata; class Mammalia; order Primates; family Indriidae; genus Propithecus; species Propithecus coquereli. The sequence continues at coordinate 7,249,379 of NW_012140080.1, forward strand.
TTCAGATTGGCTTTTAAAAAATGAGCAAGAAACCTACTTATGTGTTATGTGCAAAGGAAACATCTAAATCCAGGTGAATCAGGAAAGTAAATTTAGTGAAATGGATCCAAATATATCAGGCAACCCAACCCAAAATAAAAAACAAAGAATTAATATATTGATAAAGGACCCAATCACAATGAAAATATATGATCATGATCATAAACATTTCTGGACAGAATAACATCATATATAATAAACATAATGTTAAAAATACGAGGACAAATTGTATTTTCAATTGTATTTGAATGATTTAGCAAGCCTTCTTTAGCCTCTGATAGATCCATAAACCCAGAATAAAAATATAGGATATCTATTCATTCCAAATTAATATAATCGATTTAACAGGTACATAAAAATCTCCATACACAATCAGAAATTCACATTTTACCAAAATTATATTTGGTACACAACAAAGGGGCTTCAAAAATTTCCCTACTAAGTTAGATTTTTTTATCGTATAAACAAAAAAAAATGACTATCAATGAATTAAGTGTTCTATTAATACTAGGAAAAGACCTGTAACAATCTCAACTATGCTAATCAGGAGTCTTTGTTTGCAAGAGACAGAAACCCAGCACAAATTAGCTCAAGCCAAGAAGAGGGGTTTATGGACAGTTCCCCAGACTATGAAAAGATGAGGTGAAACTGGCCTTAAGGATAAGAGGGTTCAGAGACTGTATCAGGATGTAAGACTTTCCCTCATGATTTTTCATTTCCACTCTTCTCTCATTCCTTCTGCATAGGGTTTCTCCACATAGTGGAGGACATGGCTATTTTGGGAGCCCGTAGCTAAATCAGGATTCTGGTACCAGAGTGGCTAGCAAGCCCGCCCTAATGGGCAAGGAAAGGGAACCGGAAGTGAGTGTTCACAGTCTTTCTTTCACAGGTGGCTTCTTCTACCTGGTGGATGACCTTACGCCCAGTTGTCCGACCTGTGACCAGAGGGTATCTCACACAGGAAACTTGTTCATACTGGTAGACGCCCTTGTGGGTCTTGTCTGGCCCATGTCCCATTTACACCTGGCTGCACATCGCTCTGGTGCTGGGAGCCCGCCGTTGTGCTCCCCCAGCATCCCTGGGAAGACTGGGCCTGGGGCAGTCCCTGTTCTTCAAATGGGAGGCTCAAATTCGATACACCAGCACAGCAGGAAACAAGTTCAAAGATTTTTACTTACAGATCCTGGGCAGGGAGAGAGAAGTCAATGGAGAGGGCGGTCCTCCGTCCTGGGTCGCACGAAGCAGGAACGAAGAGTCAGGCAGAGAAACAGAATTCACTACAATGGGCTGTGACCACGCCAGATGCAGGAACGTCTTTCCATCTCTGGGGCTGTAGCTGAGACAGTCACTGTGTGTTCATTTCCCTGTAGCTTCTTCCTGGCCCAAAGGAATATGGCACTTCTGGTTGGAAGTACTTAAGAGCAGGCGAGTTCTCTGCGTTCTCTCTCTTCCATGACGACCTGGAAGCCCTGTATTGAGAAGCAAAGCTGCGGGGATCCTTGAGTTACAACTTGTAGAGTTGGTGGTCCAGAGTGCTCGTAAGGCTAACAGTGCTTAATAGTCAGTGGTTATTATTCTGGAATCATAAAACACCCACATCCAATATTTTGTTCGTACTACTATCCTCTGACTCAATTCATGATCAAATTTAAGTAAAGACTGGGCAAATTTTCAATATATTTGACTTCTCAAGTAATCATAGGTCAGAATGCCAGGCATTAATAGCCACCATTTATATGCATTTACTATGTAAATGAAATTAGGTTGGGAGATTCTACAGGCTGATAGATCATTTATTCATTAGAGGACATTTGCAAGGCAAATAATAGTATCCCTGTTTTTACGGTTGAGCACATAGAGGCAAGTTAGTTAACTTGCGGCTGATCGCATAAAACTGCAGATGACTCATATTAATATGTGACAGAAAGAGGATTTGAAGTCAGGTCTGTCTGAATCCAAGCCCTACTCTTTGCTCTACAGAACACGGTGTTATTTGGAACACAAGTGTGGGCATGTGTAAAATGTCTGACAGTCTGAATGATTCCCAAGGGCTAGTCTGTACTGTTTGAGTTAAAGGACTCATTCCTGGAGCTCCATCCCTCTTTAGGGGGATGGCACCCCGCCAACACCCAGTTCCATAGGTATCGGAAGAGAAGACATTCCCTGCTCAAGAGAGCCGGGAAGCTTGACCTTCTAGAGGACCTGTGCTTTGCCCCTTTGGTGGAAGGTCTGGGATTTCCCTTCTCACTTTCTGGCATTGGCAGGCTCCTTTTATGGAAGGCACCTGTGCCCGGGTGCTGGGTCCCAGCACACATGGGGCTCCACCCCACATAATGGTACTGATTTTTTGGGTGCTTAAGTCTTGACTAACCCCCATAGCATGACCTCTAGGAGGAGGAAGTTAGATTTGGATAATTCTGTCCTAGTTTTTCAGATCAGTATTTCACCTAAACATAGGAGTGCCTTATCCATGGGGGATAAATTCCAAGACCCCGAGGGGATGTCTGAATCTGTGGATGGTACTAAACCCTACATATATTATGTTTTTCCTTAACATACATATACCTATGATAGAATATACTTTATAAATTAGGCACAGTAAGAGATTAACAACAACTAATAATAGAATAAAACAATTATAGCAACATACTGTAATAAAAGTTATGTGAATGTGATCTCTCTCTTTCTCTCTCAAAATATCTTATTGTACTGTAGAGTGGGAAACTGAAACCAAGGAAAGCCAAACCGTGGATAAGGGGGGACCACTGTACTTTCTTGTATCTTAAAAAAAGTCAACTTTATTGAGGATTAATTTGCATACTTTTTAATGTTTTGGTAGACCCCCTTTTCCCTCGTTATTTTTATAATACATATTTATTATAAAAATACAAATAATACAGAAATATATAAGACAGAAAGTAAAAAGTTTTTTCATTCTTTTAAGAATCACTATTTGTTAGGTACTTGCTATGTCCCATATACTTTATACACATACCCTCATTTATTTCTTGCAACAACTCTATGAGTGGACATTGTCATTTCTATTTTGTAGGTGACAAAAAGAGGCATACAGATTAAATTATCTATCCAGAAGGCTGAAAACCACATTCTGTTAAATCGTTGCACTGGTTTGTATTGAATTCCTGCATAGGTAACCGTGAGCTTTCTCACTTTGATTCTGTCCATTGTGGTCTTTTCTCTACACGATCTTTATTAGAACCTCTTTCCTTCTCTTTGACTTCAGTTATATTTCGTTTTGAAATGACGTGTACTGTGGGTTACTCACTAGCTAGTAAGCTTTATAAGAGCAAGAAGTAATGTTTACTTATATCACCGTTGTGCCTATAGCACAAAATCTAACATGGAATTGCTAAGCAGTACATCATTATGGAATCAATAAATGAATAAATGAATGAATAGAGATTTATCTGAAAGGTCTTTGTACACATTATCTCATTTGGTCTTATTAAAACAAAATTAAGTTCATTTGAAATGGACAATGTACACCGTTCCCCTGCTGAATTCAAGTCATAAGTTTCATACTATTGCTTGTTTATACAATAATTTAATAAGAATAATAATATTAAGAATTTAGGATTTTTTATATATTCTTTGAAGAGCCAAATGTTCTTTTTTATCTATTAATGTTGGTCTGTCTTTCATCATACTCTGTTTTCACTGTTTTATGCGGTCATTTTTCTTTTTTGCACCATGTGAAGCCCTCCTGCTCTCTTCGGGAGTATCTTGCCAAAAATTTCTTCTCGGTTCTCACTGGATGCACTCTTGCCTCATACTGATAGTCATCAAGTTGGCATTGCAAAATGCAGCTCAAAAACTCAATCCAGGCCTGGCACGGTGGCTCACATCTGTAATCCTAGCACTCTGGGAGGTCGAGGTGGGAGGATTGCTTGAGCTCAAGGGTTCAAGACCAGCCTGAGCAAGAGTGAGACTCTATCTCTACTAAAAATAGAAAAATTAGCTGGGTGTGGTGACACCACTGTACTCTACCCAGGATGACAGAGCAAGATTCTGTCTAAAAAAAAAAAAAATCTAGTCGTTCACTTATCCCAATCTCCTTTCTCTTCCAGAGTCAGAGCCTTCATGAGGAAAGAGAGTTGAAAACACCATCTTAATCTTTCTTGATTTCCCATTCAGGTGATGTTTTCAACTCTTTCCTCCAGGTTTCCCTGGCTTAGTGTTTGTTCTCTATGCAATTATGTTGGCATCAACTGCCCAGGGGATTGGGGTGCTTTGGAAGTTTCCTTCAAGAGTGAGTGTACACATGCTGTCAGAAGAGGGTAGCTGCTGGGGGCAGCTAATCTGGCCTCTCTGGGATCTCTGCATGGGCACTGGGCTGTGTCTCCCTTGGACCCTCACCTGCCCACAGAGGCAAACCTCGTGCTCTTCTCTGCCTCAGCCACGTCCCAGAGGCAGCCTGACTTCCAACCTCCTGCTAGTGGGTGGGTTGACCTTGAAGAAGTTGGTAAACCTTGCTTGATCACCTGGGAAATGTAACTTACTTCAGAAGCAGAATTAGTGAGTTGAGAGTTGTGGAATCACAAGTATTAAAAAAAAAAGCATCTAAAAGAGTTAATTATGCTAGTGTTTCTCCACCCATTTTGTGGATGAAAGAGCTTCCGAATCATGGCCTGTCAATCTGTTCCTGCAGATAAAAGACTCTCCCTTTGAAAACAGTCCTCATATGAAAGTCTGAGAGCCAGTATCAATATTTATTAGGGGATGCACAGCCGTCCTGTCCTATTGTATCACGGATTTATAGGACAGCTAGTTATCCTGAACTCCCTAAGCTCTTTTAAGGATTGTGGTAAAATTAAACCTGTCAGCTGATCCTTGGGAGGATAAGAAAGTTTCAGACATTCCTGTAGCTGATTCACCTGCAAAAGTACAAACAAACGGACAAACAGAAAAGTCCTTTAAAAAAAATCTCTATTTAGCAAAAAGTGTCTTCTTTTATCTCTCTCTCTTTTTTTTAATTTCCCCAGCCCCGTGGTTCCTGGTGATTGGTATCTGAAGGCAGATTTCCCCTGAGAATGCCTGACATATTCTTCTACAACTACGTAGGTCAAAAGAGAGGAGATGTATGTTACCCACTGATTGAAGGGAAACAAAAATTAACAATCTCTAGAAGCTGTCTAGGAGGAAAAATAAACCTACACCTATGAAAGAAAGAAAAAATAAAACTTTCTTTTTAAAAAATTAATTTTGGAGAAAGATTAGGCCAGTCAGGAACACTGACAGAAGCTCAATGTCCAATGTGAGGAATAGAAACCGATTTGATGGTTCATGTGGGTTAAAATTAGTGCTTCTAGGGTGGATTTCGAAAGAACCAGCATGGCTTCTCCCTACAGGGAAATGTAATAATTAGTCAACAGCCAAGTGTGGTGAGCTCAGCCTCAGCCACGTCCCAGAGGCAGCCTGACTTCCAACCTCCTGCTAGTGGGTGGGTTGACCTTGAAGAAGTTGGTACAAGATATAATTTCCATTTTGGAATTTCCAAGAATTTTCTAGGAATGAGTATAGAAGCTGCTGTTTGTTGAGTGAGTTATTGAGTGAATGAATGAATGGAGTGAATGAACAAGGTTGATGACACTTCTCTGACCTGGCCAGGCTGCCCTGGAATATTGTGTTCAAACCAAAGGACTTAGATGGTGACCAATCTGCGTGGGCACCACGTTCTATGGGAATTTCGAAAAAATAGAAGAAAATTACCTTTTGAGAGGGAACATTTAAGGAGGTGGAGGTACCTTACAGCTGCTTCCAAATATTTGAAGCCTTAATGGATTAAATAAAAACTGAGCATCAACTCAGAGCCGGGTACCGTGTGTGATGCTGGGGGTGCGTAGAGAAGAATATGAATATATCTCCCCTTCTGGGCACTTCTCATACTGGAAGAAAATGAGACTGATTCTACGTGCTTCTAAATAGGAACCCAGGAATAATAGTGGCAGTTATAAGAGAGGAAGATTTTGGTTTAATAAAAGGAAGAAGGTCGTTACATACAGATCTGTCCCAAATCGGAAGGGGCTGCTTAAGAGACTTTAGCATGATGAGGGGACCTAGAGGTCATATAGCAAGTATTGTGGAGAGACTGGATGGGCACCTGTTTGGGCTCTCTTTGGGCAGGTTGCTCAGTTCCCTTCCCCTCTCACAAATATGTGTATTTCTGAATCATAAAGTTTGGGAAAAGAAAAGAGGACAGAGTAACCAAATATTAATCATAAAGGGCTCATAGTTTGAGTTAACTAAAGCATGAATAATACTCACTAATTTTATCCAGAGCTTCCAAAGTCCTTGAGAGTGTTGGGTGGTACCTATCCTACGTGGTGGTACTGTTTTATCTCCTTTTCATACCTGAGAAAACTGAGCTAAAGTAACTCGATCAAAGTGACACAACAGCTAAGCTAGGATGTGATCCGAGGCTCACGCCCTAACCTCCAGGCTGCGCTGCCTCGCACCCCCACATCTTGCTTCATTTCTTCACTCAGACTTGCACTTGAGTGCCTCTCAGGAATGACACCTGCGAGATTCTTGGGAATGTGTTTAGTTTGCTACAACGTGTATAAGCTCATGTGAATGCATTCCAAATATTATCCCACTGTGGGAATGTGAGTCACTGTGGAAAATTATTTAGAGCAAGTTTTTAACGAGAGGTCTATGTCTGAGTTCTTGTCTACGTGTATGTGTGTGGGTGGGTGTGGGTGCTTGCTCACATGTTACTCTATGAAGGGATCCTATATCTTTAATTAGGTTCTTAAAGGGATGACCAATAACCTCACAATAGTATAAGAAATACTGATTTAAGGTTTTCTTCTGCTTCTGTGAAGAAAAGGGGGTCTGTCCAGGTATAAACTTTCAGTCCCAAACGAGAATCAGCTAGTAAAACAAAACAAAAAAACACAAACCAGCAATTGAAGTTATTAAACCAATTCATTCTGATTGTAAAAGGCATCTAGATTTCACCTTCTGGGATTCACTTCGCTAGGTGTTTCAGACCCTGTGTGAGGAGGCATTTAATGGATGTGTTTTTTCCCTAAAGGAAGTTGGGAAATGCAGGGAGAACATAGGCACTGACTTGGATGGGGGACATGAGGATTACTCCCTGGTTTTTCGTAAGCACCCATCCCCTAGGCTTTTGCAATATTCAACAGTGGAGTCTCTGAGTGATCATTTTCTTCGTACAACGTTGCATTTTTTCCTGCCTTCTGTCCTTGCCTAACATCACCAAGCAATGTGTGCCAGCAAAAACATAGGCAACAAAATGGAAACCATGTAGATCAAAAGCAGATTTCCAAGTAGAAAAATTCATCTCTGTTTCAGAGCATCTGAAGATGCTCTCACTATTCTTGCTGAATGCTTTTGATGCCAGGTAACTGCAGGGGAATGCAACTCTCCTCGCATAATAACCACATGCTCATTTGCACTGTTGAGATTGTTCTTTGGCAGAAAAACTTTTGCAGAAGCTATTAGGAGAAGAGAGGGTGTGGTTTTATTAATCAGTGTTATATTAAGCATTTAATGGTTATATTTCCATATTTCTATTAACACTACATAAAATACCAGTACCATTTTGCCTTTTTATTAACAGTCTGTTCTCTTGTTGGAAACTACCGAGAAACAAGAAATAAAGTCAAATTGTTTCAACTAATGAAAAAGATCACTTCTATTCTGACTCAGCTTTCTTTTTCCTTGCTTAATTCTCACATCCACTTTGGAAGAATGACCCCTTAGCCTAAGTATCCAGCACAGCCCTATATTAACTTGCTGAAATCTCACTTCTGTAACTCGTTTGGCCCCTGCATAGCTTTTGCAAATTGAGGTTTCTTAGTTGTTATTAGCAATAGCTCTTGATTTGTTAGCCATGAGACTGTTGGTCAGAATAGACTGGCTTTGTTAATTATCTCAAGGTAGAATAATATAGCTGATATTTGTACAGTTTATGATAGTTTATTAACTGCCTTCATATTCAGTTCTCTTCTAATCCTATGAAACATGTTTGCTCAGAAAAAAAAAAAAGAATTTCCTTAGCAAAACATTTCATTAGGTGGTTGTCTTGCAAAAACGTGCAAAAGTGACCAGATGAATCCATACTCATCTGAACAAGATGGTTAATCATCATGTGTTTCTTGGTCCCTCCCTTAACCCATCCCTGGACGTGCCTTGGGAAAGACAAGAGCCTGATGGAGTTCCTTGCCATCACCAGCTCTCAAAACAAGCACCATGAGAATGGCCTGTGGGGAGGGGTAGAGTTTAGGTGCTGGTGACAGTGGACAGACAGCAGCCATGGCTGCCAGGAGGGAAGAGGCCAAGGCCCACAGAGGACAGGGCTTGCAGAGAGCCTCTGCTCCAGGATCCCCAGTAGGGTACGACGTTACATTTAGTTATTACAACTCCTCTTCAGTTTGACAATTTCCCACACTGTCCTTGTTTTTGATGACCTTGACAGTTTTGGGGAGTAGTTATCAGGTATTTTGTAGGATGCTCCACTATTAGAATTTGTCTGATATTTTTCTCATGATTAGACTGTGGTTATGGGTTTGGGGGAGGAAGACCACAGGGTTAAAGTGCCATTTTCATCACATCATATCAATATATTATCAATACAATTTGTCACTTGATTTTGACCTTGATAACCTGGAAGACCTAGCCTTTATCAGATCTCTCCACTGTAAAGTTACTCTTTTTCCCCAACCCACTATGTGCAACCCACGTCTAAGGAGCGGACAATTAGGCTCCCCTCCTCAAGGGCAAAGTCTTTACATAAATTATTTTGACTTCTTTAGCATGGGAAATTGGTCTCTTCCCTCTTCAGAAATCACTTTTCAAAAGATATAAAACACAACAGTATAAAGGTTTTTAAAAGGAAGATATTATGTCATTTCTCTACAATGTTACTAATCTGTCCATCTGAGGGATATATTTTGAATCATTCCCTCTGTAACCCTGAAATCCAATTATGCCTACAACTGTGCCAGGCATCGTGCAAAAAGCTGAAGGATAAACGATATATGCAGTTCCCAATTAGTGGAAAAATATTAGAAGTATCCCTAGGAATATTCCTAAAGGGGATCTGAAACCTCTGGGGCAGCCCTGAAACAGGCAGGTAGAGGTGTAAACAGATAATCACACATACAGTGACAAAGACTGGTGATACAGGACAGTGTACAAAGTATGCTCTGGGGCCTAAGAAGAGAGAGAGTAACTTCCCCTGGGGGACATCACAGGAGGCCCTAAGTGGTCAAAGATGGACAGACACATCCTGCAGATGTGATTGACCAGAAATGCACTCATTTATTTTTATTGATATATAATAGTTGTACATATTTTGGGAAGTACATGTGACATTTTGATACCTGTATAGAATGTGTAAGGATCAAACCAGGGTAATTGGGACATCCATCCATTGGCTGATATCTGTCACTCTTAAGTCAGCATGCATGGTACAATCTCTTAGGTCTGAGCACCTCTGAAAAAATTGAATCCAAAAAGGCAGTATCCATAGAGATGACACCAGTCTCGTGGGCCTGTAAATTATAACAGTATTTATTGATATAAACGACCTTCTATATATGCTCATCTAGAAGTAAATAAAACCATTATTTTAATATAAGAGGAGAGAAAATGACTTTAATACTAGAATTTTATACCCAACCAAACTACCAATCAAAAGTAAAGCTGAACTAAAGCATTCCTAGGTAGATAAGGATTAGGAATGATTGCTTCTCACAGGCCTTTCATAGAAATTTGCCTGGAGAAAAAAATAAAGGAGCAAGCAAAACAGAAAATAAGAGAAGGAAGAGAAATCTTAGGGGGAGAGCTGTGCAAAAGGTGGAAGGTCCAGGAAGGAGATCTCTTGGTAAATAGTACAGAAGAGAGTGTAAGTGAGAGAAGAGAGAAACCTGGGAGATAATAAAGGCTCGTTATACATGAATAAAAAGAATGGTTATGAGAAACTCTAGGATAAAGTAAAAGCTGCCAAAGAACTGTATATTCCAAACATTAAGTGAAGAAAAATTGGCATGCAATTTTTATAGGCAAGCAATGGACAGAAGAGTAAAAGAAAGAAAGAAGGAGGGAAGGAGGGAAAGAGAAGGAAAGGAAGGGAAGGAGAGGAAGGGAAGGAGGAAAAAGAAAGAAGGGCAGACATCAAGAGGGAGAGGAGAGAGAGAGACAGAGAGACAGAGAGAGAGAAAATACATTTAATCTTGTTCCAGGAATATTCTCTGTTGAATGTCTAGAAGTTAGGACATTAGTTCTACAAGAAACGTAATTCAACTTTATGTAGGGCAGCTGTAAATAATATTTAAATAAAACTTAGAACTTTCAACTTTTAGAGTCAACTTATGAGCAAAGAATAGATGACTTGTTTGCAGTTGCAGAAATGAATGTAAATGGTAATGAAATGAACAATGGTCAAGTGGGAGTTACGTGCAGGGTGGAAGGTGGAAGGTGCAAGTGAGGGGTGTTAGAAGGAATGGGAAGTGTGCTAATATCCTCTTTGTCTTGAGAAGGGAATTAAGGTACTGACTTAGGTTGATAGAACAAAAAAGAGTCATGATGTCAGATGCAGGCCAAGTTACTATCTCTTTTTCTTTCTTGAGACTCCAATGAAATGGTAATGTAGGAATAATCCCATAATAGCAAAAAAAAAAAAAAGAGAGAGAGAGAGACTGAGATTACCAGCAAACAGTGCTTTCAACAAGTTTCTAGAAAATGAAAGAGTGAAAGCCCATTGACAGTTAAAATAGAGCAGGGAAGCTGTAGCCCAGAATGCAGCAGGGGCCCATAGCACCAGAGAGCCTCAGTCTGCAAGACGGAGGTCCAGAGGGCTTCCAGGATCAGAAGTTGGTGTTGGTGTGCGAGAAGGAAGCTTGAAATGGTGGTGGGGAGACGAGTGCAGTGAATCAAAAGTCTGCCTCGCAGTTTCTCAATGGAGGTACAGTTTGCATTTTATACTAGATCGACCTTCATTAATGGAATAGTCCTGTGTATTTTAAACCACTTGAGATCCCTGGACCCTCACAGTAAATGCTGGGACCAATGAGTTTCCAGTCATTATGACAACTAAAAATGTCCTGCTTTTTATCAAATAAAAGGTGGTACTACCTCCATTTAAGAAGCACTGGAAGGGATTTCTGTACCATTCCCACACCTCCTTGTCCCTTCTGCACAGGGGGCAAGTAGCCTAGGTTTTTACCCTCTCCCTTCCCTGGGCTATACATCAGTTGTTGCTAAAGAAACTGGGTAAGGCCTCAGGAGCGAATTAAGGCTGCAGGGTGGATGCTGGTTACAGCTTATTATTTTTTCGTGGTAATAGAATTTTGCCCAGCAACAAGCCTCACCCATATGCATAGAACTAGTCAGCTTTTCCATTTTGGAAAAGACGTAGGGAGATGTCCATTTACAACAGCAAAGATTATATCATCAGTGATGTTGAAAACTGAATCCAGTTGCATGTCAGAAAACACTGGTTATACAGAAAAGCAGTAATAAAAAAAACATAAAGGCCATGACAGACCAAATAGAACAGTAATCCTAGAAGAAAATTGTTAAACATCAGAATAGAAGAGATTTAATTTTAAAAAATCTTCTAACTTAATATTTTTGAAGAGGTTCAAGAAGATTTTGCATCTATAACATAAGAACAGTATGCTATGAAAAAGGACCAATCACAGAATAAGAACAATCATAGAATAAGCTCTTGGAAGTTAAGCATCATTTCCTAAAACACAATTTAAAAGAAGAACTGAAATATAAAGTTGAAGAAATTTTCTATAACATGAAAATAAAGAACGAAGAGATAGAAAACTTAAGATATGCAAAGAGGGTCATCCTGGGAAATACAATATTTGACCAACACCACTTCCATAAAATGCTCTGGAAACAGATGTTATCACATATGTAGCTTATGGGAAGAAATACTTTAATGCAAAACCATGTCAAGAGAAATTCTTCATGTATTTGCTTCGGATTTGAATGGATCCTACTCTTTTATGTAGAATATGGGTCTTAGGGTCACAGATTCACTCTTTCTCCGTTGGTAATTTGAGGGCTCATGAAACATATTAATCTTAGTTATTACGAAGGCCAAAGCACTTTCGGGATGTAGACCAGGAGCTCTCACCAGAAGGAGGACACAAGGAGCAAGCATATGGGCTTGCTGTGCTTGCAGACTTGGGGGGGGGACTTGAGCCCACCTCCACCACCCCACTCTTGGCTTAGGCACTTAGACACTTCTTCCCCCAAAACTAACCCAGTAACTTCCCTCAGATATTTCTCTGAATTGTTCCTCACTTTAGTCATTATTTAGTCAATATTGTCTCCTAGAAGAGGCCTTCCCTGATCCTCTTAACAGAAATAGACCTCTCCTCTCCACCATCACTATCTGTTTAGTCACCTTTACATTTCTTCTTATAATTGCCTGGCATTATGGTATACATTTTCTGTTTTTCCTACAGGATGTGGGCTTCGTGGGGCTTAGGACTTTGTTTTGTTTGCCTTGGTATTCCTAGTGCTTGGCACATGGTAGATGGTCAGTAAATGCCATTATTTGGCAGACTTTGTGCAGAAATACCACGAGGGAACCTCCATGGCATTAATATTTTTATGTTTTTATATTTCAGTGAGCCTCCCTTTCTGCTTTCCACTTTTGCCTTTAGCTCCCTTTCCTGCTGGGATAGCTGTGAGAACCAGAATGGTCGATGAGGGCAGCAAAAATGCAGACAGAGTGTGGGGGGAAGAGGGCTGCCACAGTTGTGACCGTGGTTCTATTTTGGCCTCAAATGCTATTCCTATGGAAATTTTTACCCTTATTCCTGCAACACTTTCAAACCACGTGGCTGTGTAAAGTGCCAGAGTTCAAGCTCTTGGGAGTGGAAGTCTTTGAAGCTAGGAGAAAAATTCATAGAATTCGGATCATATGTTATTTGTTCAGCTTCAGTTACAAATGACTTAGCAAAACAAAGTTTAAAGTTCCCAATTGAGCATTTAAAACAAAAATAGAATTTTGCAGAGAGCATAACACCTTTCGTTGTGGGAAGGAATAAACAAGCAATGAGCCTTTTCTGAAAAATGGTTTGACAGAACAATCCAAGGTGGTTGTCCAAGGTGACTGGGAGTCTGTGTGGGAAACTAGAAAACTCTAGCGACCGATAACCTCCCTGCTCTTGCAATACTGCAAGAGGCAGTCAGAGAGGTACATGCTCGGCTACAAGTAATTCTAAAGTTCTAACGTGTGTAAGGAGCTGAGTGGGAGGGAGCTGCATCGCAGTGGCTATTTTAACTCCGTATCTTGAAAGTTTATTTCCTTGTACTTTTGTAAGTTAAATGGAGGCCTCATTTTCCTACCACCTTGCTCATTCCATCACTGGCCATGACTGAGCGATTGTAAGAGTCAGCACTAACAATACAAGTGATATGAACGACCTACATCATACATTTTGGAATGGACAACAATGAGAGCTATAAACTGGTGCGGAAGGTTGTGAAGCCATAATGAGAAAGCCAGATATTCTATTCCTCCTGTTTTCAACCTTGCTGCACCATTGCACAAGGCTGCTCCCACTCCTGGGAATGATATTTCTCCCAACCCGGTGAACTAATCTCATGGGAAGTGTACTCAGCTGTCACTTCAACTTGCAGCCTTCCTCAGCCACCTTTTCCCCCAGATGGAGTTAGCTACTTTCTCCTCTAAGACCCTGCGGTACTTTTGTTCATGCCTGTGTTGTAGACCCTATCTCATATTGTAAGTAGGAGTTTATCTGTTGGCACCCTTAATTAAGTTGTCATGGGGAGGGACCTAAGTCCTTTTTATTCTTGTGGCCTCTAGTGTTTAGCGCAGTGTCTGGCTCAGAAAGTGAATAAGTGAGTGATGTTAGTCATCCATAATGTGTATAGATTGGCTATCTGCAATTTTATGACTAAATTCTCCCATGGCACGCCGCTAATCTCGGCCTGATGCTGCCCCCCTGCCCATGTCTGGAGTCATTGCAGGGTTCCTCCTCTGCCAGTCTCTGGGGGGAAATTGCACGGAGCAGCCACCATGGCAGAGGCCACCTGACTCCGGTTGGTGTGATGGATCATTGCTATGAGGTACACTGCTGTGTGTTTCCTTCCCGTTTTGGCAACTTCCCAGCAGACCCCAAAGGCTTACTGTTTAACCTGCTCCAGAAGAAGAGCCATGGCTGATGGGAAGCCAGGATCCACTTCTTGGAGCTCTCTGCCTGTTTTTGATGACACACTCATTCTGCCGAGATCAACCAACAGCACCATGGAGTAGCTCATCCTGTTCCTTTAAATTAATTTTTGCTGCTATGTTGAGTCTCTGCCTTCTCAAAAGAGTGACCAGATGTCTTTGAGTGCTTCTGTCAGGCTTGGCACCAGGAGACACTGCCATCTATCCAAGGGCAACTCCAACAGGATGTCGGGCCAAGATGCTGGAGACGGGTCTCCTACCTGCCCTGAGTTTGGGGACTTTCTCAACACAGTCTGAATTCTTAGACATCTGTCTAGGGCTTAGTAAATCTGCACTTGTTAATTTATCAACAGGCCCTTGAACCACACTAACAAAACCTCTCTAAAATCATCTTGCCATGCAGGGGAGATAGGCCAAGTTCATTAATTCAGAACCTGCCACTGTGCTTTCACCAAGTAGGTGTAGAACATAGCCATGCTGAGCTGGCGTTGAGCCTGGGAGCGTGCACCCTCCCCAGAGAAATGCCAATTAATCATGTTCATCCCTTGTAAAACTAACGGGTAGACTCTTATAAAGTCCAATTATATATCAGCCAAACCAGTGGACTGGTACCTTGACTGCTAATGTGGCTTTTGATTCTTGATTTCTTAATCTTAAAAAGGTGAGAAATTTGTAGGTCACTGGAGGAATTATTAAGAACACAGTTACTGTTCCTGGGTGCTAGGATTTAGGGCCCTGTGGATAGATGGTAGAGTAAAAATTTGCACAAAACAGGGCAATAGGAACCCTAACTTCTAGGCTGCTGCTGCTAACATCTAGCTGTGTGGCTTTGGACCAGTCATCTCACTTCTCTGGGCTTCACACTTGTCTCATAGAAGATGAGGGTTCCTTCCATCTCTAGTAACTCAAGCATGGAGAGATGCCGAGAGCATCAGGGATTCTGATTTTCTACCTGCACAGGAAGGCGCTCTCTCAACAAACAAGATCCAGGTGGGGTCTGGCTTTGTTTCATCCAGATCTGTCCACAAGGACTTGTGCTCTTGGGGGCACCATTTTCATGGACTAGGATCCAATGGCACTGCTGAAATTGTGAAACACAAAAGTACATCAAAGCCTACTTGTTTTTCCCTGAAAAGACATGTCTATTTTTAATTTCATAGCTGAAATTAAATAGCTAATGGTGAATAAATCATGTGGCAAAGCATCATTTTGTAAAAAGAAATCTGAATACTGTGTACCCCGTAGCAAATAATGTGCACAGAAAAATAGCTACCTCAAATATATTAATACAGCATGTACATATGCCACCCCCCAGCACCAGTGGTTTAAAGGAATTATTCCTTCTGAATATCCTCCCAAGTTCAGAGCCATCTTTGCTTCCTTTCCCTGGTCTTTTCTATCGAACCTACTATTGATCTTTGTGTGTTCTTACTGTCTGCGTTTCTAACATCAGTCTTTCTTTTTTGTTTCTCATTCTTTTGTTCAAGCTTTCACCATCTGCCATACAGAGACCAACAGTATCTTTTGGTTTACCTACTCCAGTCTCTTTCCTTTCCAAGCCATGTCACCTGCCACCACCAGGTGAATCTCCCTGAAGCACAGCTCTGATTAGCACCACCCCAGACCCTACGCTGCTCAGCAGCAGTGTCTGAGACCGTGGGCTATTTCTTCATGCTCTCTGGGTTTAGATCTCGGCTCCGCAGCTTGCTGGCTGCGTTCTTGCATAAGTCACATACCTTTGGCAAGCCTCTCTTTCTTCTTTCATAAAGTGGCATTAATTATTGAGCCAATAACAGAGAGTCGTTATAGAGTTTAAATGGGAAAATATGGCATGCAGCAAGTGTCCCAAACTGTGAGCCGCTCTTTTTGTCATTGGTATTGATGGCTCTTCAGAAGCAGGCCACAGTATTTCTCCCCAAATATGTGTGTCACTAACCCCCTTTACATCACCTGTGTGAGTCTGGATTGTTCAAGCATCCTTATGATATACCCGGATGTTCCTACCTTTGCACTTGAACATACGTAGGTCCTTACACCTGGTTCCTTAGTTATCCATGGTTAGATCAGTCATTCACATGTTCGTATATTCCATATATTATGGAACATTTCATAAATATGTCAAACATACAGACAATAGTGAAATGAGCCCTCACGTACCCATCATCCGGCTTCCACAATGATCGGTGCACCAACAACCTTGTTTCAGCTTTACCTCTCAATGGATTATTTTGAAGCAGATCCCAGATATCATACCATTTTGTCTGTAAACATTTCAGTAAGTATCTCTAAAAGATAAAGACTCATTTTAAAAGCAACCACAATACCATTAGCACATCTAAAAAATAAATAGTCTTTTGGGGTCATTTCTTAATATCAAAGATCTAATCAATGTTTAAGTTTCCCCACTCATCTCATAAATGTCTGTTTCACAACTGGTTATTCAAACCGGAATCCAAAGTTCACCCATTGTGTTTGGTTGATGTGTCTATTCGATCTCTTTTAGCCTAGGCATTCCCTCTCCCTCTTTTTTCTTTATAATTTTATTTGTTAAAGAAACTGGATCACTTGTCTTGTAGAGTTTTTAACCATCCATGGCATGGTTAAACATGCTCTTCTGTGTTCTGTATTGGTGGTAGGTAGTTAGGTCTACAGGCTTGATCAGTCTCAGGTTTGAAAGTCTGGGTGAGAATCTTTCACAGGCGATGTCAAGAAATATTTTTAACCGCTGAGTCGTGGGCATGGTTCTAGGTGTGTGGGGGGGCATAAGTTACCTCTCCCACCCCAGGTTGCATATTCCTCCTTTAGGGCCTACCTCATTGATGTTTTCTTGAGAATAAATTTCTGCCTGTTTTCAGAGCTTTGAAGGTGTGAGCGTTTCTTTCCTTTCTGTGATTGTTAAATTTAGTTGTCAACTTGACAAGGATACTCAGATGGGAAAGCATTATTTCTGGATATGCCTGTGAGGGTGTTTCCAGAACAGATTAAGTCTGTGGACTGAGTAAGGAAGACTCACCCTTACCCACTGTGGGCAGACGCCATCTAACCGGCTGGGGGCCAGATAGAATAAAAAGGCAGAATAAAGGCAATTTTTTTCTCTCTCTCTTCTAGAGCTGGGATGCTATTTTTCTTCTGCCTGTGGACATCAGAACTCCAGGTTCTCTAGCTTTTGGACTCCAGGACTTGCACCCATAGCTTCCCAAGTTCTTAGGCCTGTAGCTCAGACTGAGAGTCACACAATCCATTTCCCTGACTCTGAGGCCTTTGGACTGGGACTGAGCCACGCTACGAGCTTCCCTGGTGCTCCAGTTTGTAGACGGCCTATTGTGGGACTTCTCAGCCCACTTCTCCACCATGGTGTGAGCTAAGCCCCTCTGATCTCTCCCTCTCTCTATATATATACATGTACGTCCTTTTGGTTCTCTCTCTCTGGAGATCCCTAATATACCCTCCATGTGGAAATCAACTTTATAAACATCTTTTTTTCCATCACCCTGAACCTGCCCAGCACAGTTTTAATAGCAAACAACAATAACAACCACACTGAAAAACTAGGTACTTTTTTTGAGGGCTTAGCCAGTGCCAGGTACTATCTAAGCCTTTAACATACACTATCTCCCACAATTTCACAAGAACTTTATGATGGAGATGTTTTACTATTCCCATTCTAGAGATGAGGACATTGAGGCACAGAGTTTAAGAATGTCACCCAAAGGAAATTTTAAGATGTCCCAAATGACTGGGATTGATTTTTAGTGTTGGATTCTTACTTATCACCATGATCCAGCCCTATAGATAACCCCACTTCCTTTCCCCTCTGTATGAGAAACCCTTGACTTTTCCTTGTGGACCGGGGCTGCCGAATTACGTGGGCGTTAACAGAACTTTGCTACTAATGGGTGAGGACATTGAGAGTGTAAATTGAGGTTTGAAAAATACCTTGAGAACTACAGCTTCAAAGGGATTGCAGTACAGTAGTTAAGAGAGGAGGCTGTGAGTGTGACCGCTTGGAATGGAATCCCAACTGCCACCTGCCGGCTGTGTGACCTTGGGGAAGTCACTTAACTTCTCTGTGCCTTAGTTGCCTCATAATAAGATATGTGTAATAAATGAAAGCACTTAGAACAGTGCCTAGCATGTAGTAAGCACTCAGTGTTACCTGCTACCGCTGCTCTTGTTATTGTCATCATTCAACGTTTTTAAACAATTAACAGAAAGAAACAAATAATATTTTTTATCTTGTGCTGTGAAAAGGCCCGTCTCTCCCTTTCTTTAACCATTTTTTTCTTCTTCTTTTCTTTTTTTTTTCTTTTTTCCCTCATAGAGGAATTAGAAGGAGGAAGGTCTCCCCCCGCCCACCCTGCCCACCCCCCGCCATCACACACATTTTAATTAAGGTATCTTTTGAGAAGGAATACTTTAATCCAAAGTGATCATTTTGATACTCAAAGAGACACATTTGGAGGCTACTTGGCGGAGGGGAATTAAAGACAGAGAAGCTGAATAAATAGCAAGCGAAATGTTAATGTTTTGGCTTTGTGGTGTCTGCATCTGAGAGGACTCTTTGCAGATTTTTTGGCCGACTCCAGCTGGAAGCCTCCGGTGGCTCCTTTTGTGTGTGCGGGAGCCCTGGCTGCGCATCGCCGCGCTGCCCCTAGAGGTCAGTCTGATCCAGGGATTGTCCCCAATCCGCGCAGCTCTGGACCGAGGACAATGCGGCTTCCAGGAGCCAGCTCGGCCGCGGCGCGAATCCGGGGCTGCGCCCGGCGCTATGACCCTCCCGGCGGTGCCCGCCGCTGCTCGGCGCCCGCCCGGCGTCAGCTGGCCCTCCCCGACGTCCCCTCTTTCTAAATGCAGATTTGCCAACCGCAGAAGAGGTCGAATTTTTCTTCAACATTATATGTGACTGGGGGTTGCCTCTCTTTTTAATCGTAAGAAGGAAAAAAAAAAAAAAAAGAAAGAAAGGAAAAAAAAGGAAGATAAATGGCTTAGTAATATTTTCTAATAAACGATAATTTTTGCTTGTGCTACACTCAACCTATTGCATCAAGAAGCCAGAAAGTGCGAGGGCTGTGAGAGGCCCTTTATGTCAAGACACTGAATTTCATCTTACAAGAAACTGAGGCCCAGAGAAGACAAACAAAAAAATCCCACTCAACTGAGTTATTTCCACTACACATAATCTTATTATTTTAAAAAATACTGCGAATGATTGTTAGTTCAAGGGGCTTGCATCGATATAAGAAGTAGTTAGGGGGTTAGATGACAAACTAGCACAGCTGGTAAAATTCAGAGGCAGGTTGTCTGCCTTCAAATGCTGGGGGGAGGCGAAGGGTGAGCACTAACTATCTGTGAGGTCCTAGGCAGATTACTCTCTGTGCCTCAGTTTACTTATCTGTAAAATGAGAGTAAATTGAGGAAATTTATTTAAGAAAAAACCCTACAGAATAATTCAATGAGCACTCTGTGAATGCTGGTTGATCTGAATCATTATGATTAGAAACATTACAAGGGAAGTTCTTGAACTTGGAGGGAGAGATGGCAATGCCCCTTTTCAATTTGGAGAGCCCAACCTTTACTCCTTCAGTTGTCCCCTGCATGACTGCCAAAGAGATCTTCTTTAAACATGCTTTAAACATGTTCCCCCCATACAAAAACTCGATGTCCTGTGAAAACATAAGAAATGTCACTTGGGAATCCGTGGTGGAATCAGGATTGAGGGGATAAGGACCAAGGTGGCAAGTGCTGGAGAAGAGTCTGCCCCAGGAAACATTTCCAAGGAAGAATTCTCAGGATTTAGCAACTCCCGCAAGATTGAATTCTAAAGGAACAAGACCTTCACTGGGACTTCGGTTATTTTCTTTCAGGCTCTGGGGTTCAGTTAGGTGTGTATTGTGCATACTCAGATCATACAATCTCAGCCTCCTAGAGGAACGGAGATTCCAACCCACGCTTGGCTTCCAGTGCAGGGAATGGTTATATAATAAAAATGCTTCCCTTTGGTGCAGATTGCTGGACAAGATGCTCACTGCACTCTCCTCCTTACAAACTATCTTGGGTATCATTTTTTAAAATGCAGACACCCTACATAAGATAAATAGTAAGAAAGCTGATCCAACTGCTGACCACTCACTGCCTTTGAGCCTTTCCATGTTCTTTCCATTGACTTTGCTATGTTCGTGGTATTCTAAAATCTTGCCACATGTACCTTCCTCTCATTAGTACATCATCTGCCCTCCGGAAAGGGGCTGATGTCTAATCCTCCTTTCACCTAGCGGTCTTGAGATATTTGAAGACAGCTACCAAGACTCCTCTAACTGTTCTCTTTTGTTAGTCTCCAACCATTCCTCATAGCGTATGATTTTCAGATTCACCATTATCCTGGTCACCGTCAATTCCTGGATCTTCTCCAGTTTGTAGGTATCACTCATCACCTCTTAGATTTTGGTACCCAGAAGTGAACCCAATATTGTAGATAGGGCCGAATTTACCCACAGTGCTAGTTTATCACCTGCTTTATTTGGAATGCTCTGCTGTCATTAATACATTCCAGGAATATGTCAGTGTTTCTGATGGCACCATTTTGCTCTTAAATCATGGAGCATGTAGCAAAATAAGGGTCCAACCTCAAAACTTGAAGAAGGTAATTAATTGCTGTTTATGAATAATTTATATCCGACTTCTCTTTTGGTTCTACTTTTCCCAGAGATTAAAATGAGAAGTTGTATGACCCTTTAGTTCTTTTTAGTAATATATATGCTACTCCCACTTCCGTAAAGAATTCCCAGACCTCACTGAAACGGGCTGAAGGAACCATCGAGGTCACCTAAAAGACAGAGCATGGCTTTTTCATAACAATTGTCATTGAGCCACATGGCTCTCCATCCTGTCCTTGATTGGCCGATTGCTTGAATCCAGAACCTGGATTCTATATTTATCTCAACAATACCAAGTTGCAAATTTTACAAACTATTAGTCTCTTTGGCCAGACTTTATGTATTCTTTGATGTCAGAAACTGTGCCTCTCAACTCTATATTTCTAGTGCCTACTGCCATGCCTGGCATTTTATAGGTGCTTAACAAATGTGGACTAAAAAAAGAATGGGCTATTGAATCTTAATTTTCTTATTCATGGTTATTCACAATATTATCTATAATATGTAAATGTTGCATGTAAATATGTTAGAGTGTTCTTTTGTGTTTTCACTCCATTTCAGTGATATTATGATTAAGGTAGAGCTATATAGGACCTAACTAGGCATCATTCTTCATAAAATTTAATAAAAATAATGACAGTAGTCAACACCGACTTGACCACAGTTGATCAATGAACCATACATTTGCTTCATTTTGCTAATATCTAGCTTAAAGTTTTAGGTCTTGATCACAAGGATTTCAGGAAGTTTTCTTGAATGCTAGGTTAAAATCAAGACGCATGATAGCCATCGCATTCCTCAGATTCAAATAGTATAACCAAGCACAGAAAATGAGGTCAGTGTATCACAACTTGCATTTCAGTGATTTTGTTTCCTTAGGCAAATTGCTTAATCCTTCATTGTTACTACTGCCTAGTCAAGAATTGTGGATATAGGAGTAATACATTATTGAGTTGTTGCGTCAGTAGCACGAGCTAATCCTTAAAAAGCATTTAGCATAATTCTTGACACATAGTATATGCTTAAAAATGCTAACTACTTTTGTTATTACTTTTATTGGGCCACCTATGAACCTACTCAATTGGATTAGGGTCCAATAAATTGTGCATTCATCCTGTCTAGTCTGTTTCGATTTTTTGAATTAGTTTAGCCAGTTTGGTGTCCTTTAGCCAAAAACTGTGGTTGGCTCAATTTTTATCATATCAACCTTTTTTGTTTACTTGTTTGTTTTTTTTCTTTGCCTGGAAGAGACAAAGACCTGAGTGTGTTTCTTGTGAGCAGATGCATGTGTTTGTTTAAGCTGGTGGCACAGGGCTGGGAAGAGAATGAGACAGAATGGCCAACAGAAAACCTTGTAAACACAGGTCAGGCCAATGCAAAGAAAGTTTGTTGCCTAAATCATCTGTGTGTCAGTGATTTGTGAAAACTACATGCAGGAAGTTTTCTTCATTAATCAACAAGGTAGTTTAAGCATCTGAGGTTGTGGTCACTTGCCTCTGTGTGGTTTGATCTTTGAGATTTATCATGTGAATTGTTTTGCTGCTTCAGTTGAGTATGTGTGTCAATGTCCTCATCTGTCACAGGGGACAGTTCCAGGAAATTGTTACCATGCACTGGTTTTGACCATGCCATTGTACTAGATTTTTCTAAATTAGATTTATGGTCTTGATATTATTTAATTATCAAACATTCTTATGAATTACATATTGTTATCATAACTTACCAGAGAGGTTGAGGAATTTTTCCAAGGTCACACAGCTAGTAAGTGACAAAGTCAGATCTACTTGACGCCAACATTCATGTTTTTAACCATTATGTTATGTCAGCCTCTTTGTGAAATGCTTCTGTCTTTTAGGTGACCTCAATGGCCTCTTCAGCTCATTTTGGTGAGCTCTGGGAATTCTTTATGGAAGTGGGAGTAGCATGTATATTACTAAAAAGAACTAAAGGGCCATATAACTTCTTGTTTTAATCTCTGGAAGAAGTAGAACCAAAAAAGAAGTTGGATATAAATTATTCATAAACAGCCATTAATTACCTTCTTTAAGTTTTGAAGTTAGACCCTTAGTTATTCAATTCAGAATTGACTAATTAATAATTTAATTAATGCAACAGATATTAATGAAGTACTTACCATGTGCCTGTCGCTATCCAAAGTGCTGAAGAACTCTGTCGGATTCAAAGACTTTCTTTAGAGTTTGAACGTTGGTCTAAACTGAGTACTCACTTTCTTTTAGCGACAAGGTCTCGCTCTGTCGCCCAGGTTGGAGTGCAGTGTCAGGCTCATAGCTCACCGCAGCCTCAAACTCCTGGGCTCAAGCGATCCTCCTGCCTTAGCCTCCCGAGTAGCTGGGACTATAGGCATGTGCCACCACACCTGGCTAATTTTTCTATAATTTTTGTAGACGGGAATCTCACTACGATGCCCAGGCTGGTCTGAAACTCCTGGCTTCAAGCAATCCTCCCGCCTTGGCCTCCCAAAGTGATGGGATTACAGTGATGGGTGTGAGCCACTGAGCCCAGCTAGCACACAATTTTCAGAACATTTGATTCTATCATTGTGACTTAAGTTCCCACTGAATTGGAATATTCTTTATCCCTCTAATATAATTTATATTTATGTACACATACCTCTGAGTCCTGGCCCCTTCTCACCTCTTACGATCACTCAGCCAAAGCCTTCACATCCTTCAAGGGCCCAGGGCCCACCTTCTCCTTGAAGCCTTCCCTCACCACAGGGCTACAGATTCCCCTTCCTCCTGTAACCCCATACACGTGTCTGTAACACCCTTTTGTCCCTAAGAGCATGATGGTTGGATTCTCATATTTCAAGGGTTCTTAACCTGGGGTGGGTCCGGGATCACCTTGGAGTTTTATCAAAATTCACATGCTTGGCTTTCCCCTCACCAAATATTTTCTGATTCAATATTTCTAGGGCTGGAACTTGAGTATCTATTATTCAAAACAGCACCCTGAGTGATTCTGAAACCTAAAGCAGGTTAAGAAAGCACAGTCTTATATTGCTGTCACCATTATCACTGACCCTCTACGTGGCATATGCAATTCTATAAGGCAAGCTCTACCCCTTCAACTAGATTTAAGCACCTGGAAACACTGGGATTATAATTCTTTGAGTTTTCCTAATTTCTTAGCACAATCTTGAGCATAAATACTCAATAGTTACTGAAAGAATGAACAGTTAATGGGATTGATCCTATATCCTGTTCCCTCACAATGCACTCAGAAAATTTCAGGGACGAATTGTGCAGTCTGACACCCTAAAGGCAAACTCCCTGGCCCAGGTCTGTGTGGCAGATATGAGGGCAATTCACTCATGTTCTGGCTTTCTTCTTTCTAGACGTGGTAGAACTGCACTTCCTCATACCTTTGAAGTTATTTGCATGGCTGTGTGACTTGTTTTGGTCAAAGAATTGCGAAGCGGACGTGGTGAGGATCTCTCCCAGGCTGGAGAATTTAATTGCTGGTGCAACACCCTCCAAGCTTCTCTTCTGCTGCCTTGACAACCAGCAATGCCACCAGTATGGATTGGGTACCCAAGCAAGGACATGTGACATAGCTCCTCCAGCTGACCCGTGTGGGACATCTAGCCTGAGCAAGAAATATAGCCATGTGGTTATAAGCCACAGAAAGTTGGGGGCTTTTTGTTACTGCATCTTGATCTGTTCTGACACACAGCATGGATTAAATCCATATTAAATTATTTGTCATATGCATTATATAAGCTTCGCAATTAAAAAAAATGAATGTGAAGAGTTGAACTATTTTTTGGAAGGGACATGGGAAGCAAAATTCAAAACTGAGACCTAGAGTGGAAGGTTAATGAATTTGGGACTTTTGTTTATATAGCCACTAAGGTAATATTTTTGTCATATTTACGCTGTTTTTTTAATCTTAGTAAAAGTCAATACTCTTCTCACTCAGCTGGTAACATAATGAGGAATTGTTTGTTACAGGGGCTAGACACCATCTTCAGTCCTCTACTGTGCAGGAGTGAGGATTGAACAAAAGGTGATCATCCAAGGAGATTTAGTACCTTGGTCATGCCCTGAATTAGTCATTTGGGATAAATGACTAATGACCTCCACAGAGGTGGCTGGGTGACAGGTGTGCCCACTTTTTAGGATTGTGATACTTACCAAAAAATAGCCTATCCTGCTGGCTCACACCTGTAATTCCAGTACTTTGGGGGGCAGAGGTGGGTGGATTGCTTGAGCCCAGGAGTTTGAGACCAGCCTGGGCATCATGGCGAGGCCACGTCTCTACCAAAAAAACGAACAAAAAAGTAACCAAAAAAAAAACCTGGCCAGGTGCAGTGGTGTGCACCTGTAGTTCCAGCTACTCAGGAGGCTGAGGCAGGAGGATCACTTGAGCCCTGGAATTGGAGATTGCAGTGAGCTATGATCACACCACTGCAGCCTGAGAGACAGAGTGAGACCCTATCTCAAAAAAAAAAAAAAAGTCGAAACCAAAACCTACTAAAAAATGTTACTGTTCTGCTTTACGTGACCACCAGCAGTTTATAACAGATTGTGCCTCTTCAAGCCCTCCCCAACAATGAGCATTATCTTTTTCCAGGTGTTGGGGAGTTTGGTAGGTGAAAAACTATATCCTGTCTTAATTTGTATTTCTTTGGTGGGTAGTGAAGTAGATCCACATTACATGTGCTTTTTGACTCTTTTATTTCTTCTTTTGTAAATTACTCTTCAGATCTTTGGGCAAATCTTTGAGAGGTGGCTGTCTCCCTGCAGTAAGGACACAAGGACCTCAGCCCCTCTGCTCACCTGGGGGCTTCGTGGCCGTCCCCAGCTGCCCCAGCCCTCATCCTGGCACGGGGCAGGGGATGCCACCCGTGCAGCCACCGACTCCTGGTGCCTCTCTCCTTTTACTCCCTAAGCTCCAGGCTCTGATCCTGTTTCTGGAATGCCAAAGAGATTGGAGACAGTGTGAGAATAGAGGACACTAGCAGAACCCAGAGACGTTCACTTTTAAGACTCTGCCTCTCCTCCCCTTTCCTTGCCTCCTCCTAGCCACTCTCCCCTCCCTTTCCTGGCTTCTCTGGTGCAGAGGGTCAGCCGGGCTCCATCAGCAGCCGCCTCAGCAGCTGAGACTCTGACCCCTGCCTTCCCCTGGGAGCTGCCAGTGACAGCTTGTCCCACAACACATGCTCCTCTGCAGGGGGCTTGGGATCACTCCCACCCCTCCTGACCTTGTGGAAGGTCACACCCAGAGGA
Organism: Propithecus coquereli; assembly: GCF_000956105.1. NCBI lineage: Eukaryota > Metazoa > Chordata > Mammalia > Primates > Indriidae > Propithecus > Propithecus coquereli. The sequence goes on from NW_012140080.1 coordinate 7,275,535, forward strand.
AGCCGTGGTTCTCCCTCTTCGCTCTCCCCACCTTGGCTCAAGCTTCCTCGATCCTTTTCTAAATTCCCTCTGTCATTTTTCCACCACACTGACATTTTGTGATCTTATATTCTAATCACCTTACTTCCCCCACTGCCCAGGGACCCCATCAACCTCTAAGGCAGCCTGAGACCCCTGCCTCAGCCTATAAGGCCCTTGATCATATGACTGATCGCAGGACTGATGAGTTGAGTGAGAGTATTGGCTAAACCTGGAAGGGTAGATGAGGCCAGATTCGATGGGCCTTAAATGCCAGACCAAGGAGTTTAGATAGGATTGTGTAGGCAACAGGAAAGCAGTATGAGCAAGCAGGTTATGGCCAGGGCTGTGCTTTATCATAAGGGGAGGGGAGGGAGGGGGGCCAGTTGACCCACGGCTCCCTATTTTGTTTATGAAGCCGAAGAAGTTCAAGGCAAGTGATCCTCTTCCTGCACTGGGGCCCAATACGTGCTTTGCTAGGTGAGGCGCCAGGAGTCCTAGTTTCCGAGGAATCTAATGGAGAGAGGAAGCAGCGAGGACTTTGGCTATGACGAATATTAGAATCGAGAGCTTTGTTCAGGGACAGAAGGTAAAGCCTTCCCCTGTCCCCTAAGAGATTGTCCAGTTGGTGGGGACTTTGCTCCCTGCAGGGAGACAATGGACAGGGTGAGGCTTTGTCTTGGGGCCCAAAGGTATCATCACCATGGGGGGCACTTTTGAGTACACATTAGGTGCCTTCCTACTCAGCCCTGGGAGACTTCAGTACCTTTCTCCCAGAAGAGGGACACAGGAAAATGAGGTTGTTCTGTATTTATGGTCTGGAATGCTGGGGGTGTCACCCTGTTATCACCCTCATCTTGAGAACAAACTCACGGTCAGTGGGCCTCAGTGGCAAGAGCAATGTGGTGCTTTCACACCCCAAGGAGCACAGGAAAGTCAGCCAGCACCTGCTGACAAACCAGGGGTGAGGGCCTGGAGTCATGGGAATCCAGGGGCTCCCCGGAGACAGGGCCCAGGCTCTAAGGTGATTGAGATTGCCTCCAAATGGTGGCTGTCTTCTGCTTTCCCCATGTCCTGGGGAGGGTTCTGGCAAGAAGGAGCACATCCAAATTGGGTAATCTGAAGGGGTTTTATATGGGACCCTTTGCAAAGGTAGAGGGTGCTGTAGTGCCCAGGGGCCAGACAGGGTAAGAGGAGAGCACAAGGACCAGACCTGGAGCCAGAGGAGTTGTGTGGAGAGAGCTCCCTTGTGGGAGCTGGCACTTTAAATTGAGGGGCATGCCCAGGGTGACCCCACAGTGGTGGTGGTGGGGGGCTGGGGAAATGGACGCTGTGGCTTCATTCTGTCTTTCTCTGAGCTCTTGCCATGGTCCCCATTTGCCCAGCCCTACTGGAAACCAGAGGACAAGGGCATCCATTGAGCTCATCCACACAGGTGAGTCTCCCAGGGCAGAGCAGAGGGCAGATGGGAGAGGGTGGGTTGGGGGTGCAAGTGGAAGGTGTGCAGCACACTCCTGTCCTGCTGCAGGGGAGAAAACACTTTTTCTCTCTCCTCCTAGGTTCAGTGGTTGGGGGCCGTGAATTAAACTGACAAAGGACAGATTAACAAGAGAGAAGACAGATTTGATCACGTAAATTGGGAGTTTACAGGGAAACGTGACTCGAGGAGGTGGTTAGACTTTGGGGCTTATTTTACCATCTTAATAGGGGAAGGGGGGAGAAATGGCCTTTATAGGAAAACAAATGACTTTTGGAGAGATAAAGGGGCACTTAGGAGAACAGATGGGAGATGGGATAGTTTTGTGACAGCGTCTCATCTCCGGGGATAAGAGTCAATTTTCCCTGGTGGCAAGAAGCTGCTGGGGAGGGGTTTATGACAGCTGAGTTCTTTTGGGAGGCTCTACTTTTCGGCGGATAAGAGATTTCAGGAACTCAGATGCCTTCTGCTCAAAATGATTTTTATGCCCCGGTGACATATTCCAGACCCCTTCACCGCTAAAGGTAGCATAGCCTGTTGTGGACTGTAGAGAGACCAAAGTTTCCTAATTTTAGAGCCACCAAGTTTGAGGCCCTAGAGAAGCCAGGCTCATGGGGGGGCTGTGATGGTGCCTCCAGGCTCCTCTGCACAGAGATCAACCAGCATCACCCGGATGCACGGATGCACGGTCCCTACGCAGCGGAGGCTGCCCTGAGGCGTGGCTACAGGGCACTGCACCTTTCCACGTAGTCCACGTGTGCTGGGAAGTCAGCTTCCTACTTATCTTGCAACCTCAGGAACTCGTAGTGCTTCTAGGTCAGGTTCTGGCTGGAGTAGAGGACTCCAGGCCACAGGTTCAGGTGACCTCATTTTCCTCATGTCTAGGGAACACGCAGAGCCCTTCTCAGCATTGGAAGAAGATTCTCTAAACAATCATACAAGTTTTTTGGAGTTCAAGAAGAAAGTGAACTTCTCAGGTGTGCGCGTGTGTTTTCCAGATGGGAGGAAGAGGGAAACAGATAAGGTGATAGAATTTCCATTGTTAGATGCCTCTTGTTTGTCTGTGCACTACGCATGAAGGAGCTATACTGAGCCACGGATACTGAAAACACTTGAGTGTTTTTCCACGTGTGAAAACCTTACCCTTTGAAAAATCCAAGGCCCACCCTGGGCCACACATGTCGAATCCGAGCTCAGCTGTTAGGCGGCTCCTCACCTGCGCCAACAGCGAAAGCAAAAGCGGTTCGGCACAGACATTGTTTAAAATGGTTGCGTTAAAAATACCATCTCCGCTTCACAGATTTCTGGAGCTGTGAGGAGCATCCTCATTTATGTGCTCTGATGAAGGTGAGTCTGGGAGGAATGCACAAGCCAGTTAAAAGTGGTGCTTTAATTGGATTATGCAACAGCTTTTGAATCTTGATGCTTTAAATTTTAAAGAGCCAGCTACATCCCTGAGCCCCAAAGTCCCTGCGGCCTTGGGCAAGGCTGCAGGGCATCGAAAGGGGAAGGGGCTGACAGCCCAGTCCCTGGGACTTTGGGAAGATGGGTAACGGAAGTGCGGTGGGGAGGGAAGGAGATCGTGTATGGGGAGGTCTTTCCTAAGCGCTCAGGAGGAAAACACTCTTGGCATATGGAAGGGGGGCGTGCACAGAGTCCAGAAGATTTGACCTTGAGAATCCATTTCTAGTCAAGGAAGCTGGTGACAATCTTGGTTCAGGTTTGCTTCAGAAGCCAGGTGATATTTGACACTCTCTAATGCAGAGCAAGACCCTTGCAGAGCCAACTCCCAGAGAACTTCAGTCAAGGTCTAGTGCTTGGCCTTCCTTTTCAGAATGCATCTGTTTTGTGTCCCCAGGCAAACATTTTCCAAAGGCCCCTCTCACCTCCTGTTAACTGCAACCTTAGCTGCCTACACAGCCTATTAGCCTGTCCTCCCATGTGCTCAACACAGGATCTGCTGGGCCAGGTTCTGTTCCAGTGGCCCCAGCCTAATGTGCTTGTCCTGGTCTCACAGACCTTTTGAAGAAGGGGATTAGGGCTGTCAACCCCGTTGGATTATTCTCCAGCTGGCCTTTGAGATACAGTCAGAACTGTCTGTGTTTCTGCAGCTCTTGCTTCCAGAGGTAAGGGTTGGGGTTGAGGTCTAGGAAAGAGGGCAGCGTTAAGAAAGATGGCCAATATTGCAGTCCCATGCAAGGATAACCTTTAATATTTACTCCTGAGAAGTGGAACAGTTGGCAAATCACCTAGAAGTTAGTGTAAAGGATTGTAAAAACAGAAGAAAAAGGAAAATTACTCAACATGTGTTGATTATGAATTTTAATTACTGAGTTATCTGTTCAGTCAACAGGCTGGGAAAGAAATGTGGGCAGGAAGAGCTCTATGAATGTTACAGATGATATAATTCTGTTTTTAGGAAATGCACAATTAGACTGTGTCTACACAACCCAAAGTAAAAGCAGATGTATCCGTCATCAGGCTATTTTGATTAATGGGGAAATTTGGAGCTTAAATTATCTGGTTCCGCCAGCTATGTTGATCAAATGAACTGGATCATTGCCAGATCTCCATTTCTCTCAGTGGGGTGTAGACACAACTTGGGGTGAGGCCGTTTCAGGGACAGGATTCATCTGTGAGGCAGCAGAGTCTAAGTGGGTGGGAAGAGTACAAGTGAGAGTGACATCGTCCATTGACCTATATCGAGAGGTCACGCACTTGGCGTACTTCCAAATCACACCATCAACTCTGTAGGCCATGTAATCTCCGGTAAGGAACCACACTCTTCATACTTTTCCTGGGAGTTAGTTATCCAGTTAGGGAAGAGGTCCTCATGCTAGTTTATGTTGAAGGGACTGAGGAACGAGTAGGCAGAAGTAGAAGAGTGGGTAGAAGGTCAGTTGGTGTCTGCCCTTTGATACCCAGGGTGGAACTCTTTCTGACTGCCCACTCCATAGACGAGGCCAGTGCCGTGAAGACAGACCGATTCTGCCATCTTGTTGACTTCACCAGCGTTCTCTCTTGACATGACAGAACATATCATCCGCCCTCCAAAGTTTTCCCTGAGCCACTCTGGCTTTTTTCCTTGTCTGAAACGTGTTTGTTTGTTTATTTATAGTCATTTGCAGATTATGGAGTCAGTGTACCTGTTGCACACCAGGGCTGTTTTCAGAATAATATGTTTTAAATAACACCGCTCTGAGAAAAGAGGATGATTTGCGTCATGGAGGATGTTGTTTCACCAAAAAACGTCTTTCGAAATAAGGCCCTGTTAAAATATGGGCCCTTTAAAGTTAAGTGATGTGTTGAAGGGTCTCAGATGTCTTTTACTGAAAAATAAGAGAGGTAAGTTGAAAACGAATAACTACACTGGAAATCATTAATGATAATGGGTGAATAAGAAGCAGCTACAATAACCCGAATGTTGGTCAATGGCTGAACGGATGCACAAATGTGGAATGTCCATGCAATGGGATACTACGCAGCTACAAGAAGGAATGAAGTACTGATATGTGCCGCAGCATAGAGGACCCTTGGAAACATACTAAGCGAAAGAAAACAGACACAGGAGGTTACACTTTGTATAATTCCATTTATATGAAATATAGGGACTAGGTAAATCCATAAAGACAGGAAGCGTATTTGTGTTTGCTAAGGGTTGGGAAGAGAAGAAATGGGAAGTGATCGCATAATAGGTATTGGGTTTTCTTTTGGTGTGATGAAAATGTTTTGGAATTAGGTAGAGGTGGTGGTTGCACAACATGTAAATATCCTAAATGCCACTGAATGGTACAATTTAAAGTGGTTAATTTTATGTTATATAATTTTCACCTAAAAAAAAAGTGGCAAGTAAGCAAACACGTCTCAGTCATGCTACTCCTATGCTCCTAATGAAGGGGTATAGAACTTGAGACCATTTTGGAGATGCTTCCTCAAACTGAACAAGGTCAGTGCTCTAAAGGAGCTCAGAGACCATCTTCTCCCATCCTCTCATTTTGTGATGAGTTGTGATTAGGGAGAGGTCCAAGTTGGTATTCAAATTGCTTGATTCTTTGATCAGTACTTAATCCAGGAAATCACACTTTGTCCTGAGAGTAGGTGATGCAATATGCTGAGAGACCCACCCAAAATGGACAGAATATTTTCAATAACTTCTTTTCTGCTATGCTTTGGGCCAATGTGCTAATAGTTGTAATAGTAATAATAAGAATAATAATAGCAATGGTAATAAAAAAGATATTTGAGGTGATACATATGCTAATTGCCTGAATTGAACCATTCCACGGTGTATATGTATTTCAAAACATCATAAATATGTATAATTTTTGTCAATTCAAAAAATAAATTTTAAAGCTACAGTAAACTGATAATACATTTATTGTGCTCTTATTAGATACCAGATAGTGAAAGAAACACGTTCTGTGCAATGTCTCATTTAATTTTCCCCCAAACCCTATGAGGCCAATAAGGAAACTCAATTTAGGTTCAATAAATTTGCTCCAGAGGTTAGTAGAGTTGAGGTTGAAGCTATCTGTTGCCAGGGCTACAGTGCTCTTAACCAACACATCCAATATCTGGTTTCTAAACCTTTGGATTTCACAAACTAATAAAATTTCCACAAACCAACATAAGGTAGCCATATTTTTATTTTGTCAAGTATAAACATTGAGTAACAAACAAATAAGAAAAGAAACAAACCCTACTCTTTCCTACCATCATTATGTAATCAAATAAAACAGATTTTCACAACAAAACCTGGAAGGACTTAACCTCAGTATAGAGAACAGTCTTGTGAAGTGGATGTGTTTAGCCTCATGAAAAATCCTCTAGTCATTTTGCTGCCCAGGGAGATGTCATAGTGAATGCTTGATGTTGGGCTTTGCCAATGGCTGTTTGGACACTCAGCGATATGGGTACCCCCATCAGCGCTGGGGTAAGAAAGTCCGCCTTGTTGCGCTCAAGTGTAGCCTCCATTTCTGCCACCATAACCACTTTGTACATGGGACCACTGAACAAGCATCGAGGTGGCTGGAGAAAGAAGCTCAGGGACCTCCACGAGACAAGCCACCTTGTCCACCAGATTATTGAGATCCTCTTCCTCAGTGGATGCCCTATGGGAGAAGTTTATGTGGACCACAAGCATCTTCACGCTCTGCCCATTCCTAGAAGTTACCCACCACCTCTCCTGCAGACCTCCTTGTCACCATTTTTCCGATCTTGTTCTTCCCAAACACTTGACCTACTGGCCAACCCTGTAGGCATTGGTTGTGAATCAGTATAGATTTATATTATTAATATATACGAGGCCGTCTCTCCTGTTTATAAAGTGGACGCCTAGGCAGTCATTTCTGGCTGGTGTCAGCAGACTGGAAAACACATCAATAGAGCAGTGCATGCTTTCTCTTCCTCTGCTAACTAGTAAGACAAACTCTCGAAGATGTAATGGTTTGGGCTGAGAAGCAGGTAATGCAGTAGGAGCAGCAGGTACTGTGGGTGTCACTGGGGCTGGCTGGCCAGAGACTCCATTCAGCATCTCTGTCTATCACAGACACTTCCAGTCCAGTCCAGTAGGATATAACTGGTCAGAAGGCCCAAGTGGCTAAGCAGTTTGAATGGCAGTCTAACTCGGCTGCAGAGCCTGTTTAGATCAAAACTGGCAGCCTCAAAGGTGACCCAGAACTTGGGTCAGAGAAGCACACTTACGTTGTTCCTGGAATCCAAAGAGGTCCACCAAATCTTATACCTCTTTGCAAAAACTTGGTCAAGGTAAAACATATGTCTTGCACTTTAGAAGACATACCCTGCCATGCTGCCAGACTACCGACATCTGGAGTCCCTGCTACTCTCTGCTTTCCAGATCCAACTACCAGGATATCCATGAAAAACTGGGCCAGTGTGATATTCTGTGGATCTCAAGGCACTCACGATCCCCCTGGGCTGTATTATGGCAGGGGGCAAGAGAGTGGACAGAAGCCTTGGAAAGTACACAGTCGTCCTTCCACATGAAGCCAACCTGTCTCTCTATATCTTTTCTAATCCCTTCCCTGGCTTTGGGGGTAATTCTGTGTGATGACTAAGCACTGCCATCTGGTTTCTACCACCCTGGGAGCCCATCATTTCCATTGAAATCTGGAAGTTTAACGCCAGCTCCCACCACTATTTCCCACACAACCTCACCTCAGGGTGAGTCCTCAGGGACTTTCAAGGGTGCTGCTGCTTCCCTTGCCAATGCATTTCTAAGTGCCTTGGTAAAACATCCTCTAGGTCTTCTTGGGGTCACGGTTAGGGGATGATGATAATTTGAGTGTTCGTGATGGTAGTACATGCCATGAAGTACCGTGCCTTTGTTTCCCCGGCAAGGAGCTTGCTTGTGCTTTCATGAGCTATGTGGGTGACTTGATCCCAGAATCCCATTTTCAGAGTCTTTTTTCTATAACTATTCTGTATTAGTCAAGGTCCTGGCAAGAAACAGATGGCACAGTAAAAAATGGGATGAAATTGAAGAGTTTAATGAGGGAAGCCACTGTCACCTTTAGGCCTGAATGGACAGGAGGAGGGAACTGTCACCAGAACCTGGAGAGAGCTGTGCTGCAGGAGGATGTCTGGCAGGAATGTGGCCTGACATAGGGAAATGCAGCTGCTTTCCAAACCATATTCTGGCTGGAAAGGGTAAGGTGGCTCTCTCTTCTCCCACACTGTAGGCGAGGTACTGGGGCTTCCCTTTGGCTAAGTCCAACTGGAAGCCAGAAAGCAATGCTCCTAGTGCATGTCCCTAGACGTGAGCCTCCTGGTACATACACGCATCGCAGAGAAGGGTGGAGAGTGGATTCGGAGGGGCGGATGGTGAGGACCCAGCACTCGGGCTGAAGATTTGTTTCTGCACCTGGAGTCACTGGGAAGTCATGGCAGTTTTTTGAGTAGAGACATAATATTTTGGGGCTGTGTTTTAGGCTAACATGACATGTGAATTGAAATTTAGGTAATTTAGAAAAGGGAGATCTGCCAGGAGACCAACAGTTTGAGTGTTCATAATATTCGAGTTTTGCAGTGGGGGTGGAGAGGCTGGGGAAAATGCTTGGAAAAAAAATATTTGGTGGATACGTGCATACAGCAGTCCCCTCTCATCCTGGGGGGATATGTTCCAAGACCCCGAGTAGATGCCTAAAATCATGGGTAGTACCAAACCCTATATATGCTGTGTTTTTTCCTATATATACATACCTATGATAAAGTTTAATTTATAAATTAGGCACAGTAAGAGATTAATTACAATAACTAATAATAAAATAGAACAATTATAACAATATGCTAGCATCACTACTCTTGCCCTTTGGGACTATTATGAAGTAAAACAAGGGTTATTTATGCGTTTTGGTTTTTTTTTTTTTTTTTTTTAGACAGAGTCTCACTCTGTTGCCCGGGCTAGAGTGCTGTGGCATCAGCCTAGCTCACAGCAACCTCAAACTCCCAGGCTCAAGCAATCCTCCTGCCTCAGCCTCTCAAGAAGCTGGGACTACAGACATGCACAAACATGTCCAGCTAATTTTTTCTTATTTTAGTTGCCCAGCTAATTTCTTTCTATTTTTAGTAGAGACGGGGTCTCACTCTTGCTGAGGCTGGTCTCAAACTCCTACCTCAAGTGATCCTCCTGCCTCAGCCTCCCTTAGTGCTAGGATTATAGGTGTGAGCCACCTTGCCTGGGCATCAAGGGTTGTTTGAACACAAGCACTGTGATACCATGACAGCTGATCTGATAACCCAGTTGGCTACTAAGTGACGAACATATGGGCAGCATGTGCAGTGTGGATCCTCTGGACAAATGGAGGATTCGTGTCCTGGGCAGGACAGAGTGAGATGGTGCACAATTTCATCACACTACTCAGAATGGCAAGTGATTTAAAACTTATGAATTGTTTATTTCTGGAATTTTCCATTTAATATTTTCAGAGCATGGTTGACCATGGATAATTGAAACCTCAGAAAGTGAAACCATGGATAAGGGGGGGACTAATGTACATGTCTTTTATGTCAGTAAGGGGATAAAGAGCTGCCCTTTGACGGCTAGAGCGCTGTCTGATGCTATGTTAGGGAGCCCGACCGGGAGGCTGCGAGGACTTCAGGCTGCAGCAGATTGCTTCAGAGTTCTGCTTTTGAAGTTAGAAAGCCAAATAGATGTGCAGAGCATTTGGTCTTCCTCATTTCCATGCACACGGAGATTGCACATTAATATCAAAGGAAGTCAGTCGTGTATGTAAAGGAGAAATAATTTTCTTTGGACTCCTTATTTGTCAAACCCCATCAGGGTTTTCTTCTTCTTGCCCATGCAAATGACAGAATCTACTTTAAAAGCTTTCACAGGAAGTGATGACATTTGATGCCAGGAGTGGTAGCGATAATAGCAATAACTAATATTTATTGAGTACTTACAGTGATCCGACGGTGTGCTTTGCATTATCCCTTATTAATCACCACCACCAACCTTATAAAATGGTATTCTTTATGTTACAGATGAGGAAACAGAGGCTTAGGCAAGTTAAGTCCAATCTTAAACAGGAAGAGACAAAGTTGGTTCTCTAAGGCACTGCTGGCCAGCTGTAAAGCCCACACTCTTACCCTTCATTTTCTGTTGGATCTCAGTGGTATGCAATTGCAGGAGAAAAGCTACCCTGATGATTGCCCAGTGCCTACTGCCTGTGTGTGAATGCGTGTGTATCTGTGTGTGTGTGTGTGTATTCAATGAGTTTGAAACTGCCTATATCCATTGTAGCCATCAAATTCATATTTTTAACTTTATAATTAATTGTCTATTGGATAACAAATCGATCAGGCTTTGGATCAGTTATTTGGGTCATAGATAACAATGTATGAAATAATCATAGGTTGCATCCAGGGTGAGAACAACTAGCTCAGAATATTGTCAGACACAGTAAATGAACCATTGAGGTTACTTATTATTATTAATAAGTAACCTCATTACTTATTAAAGTAATTCCCCCTATTAAAAGTGTAAACTTGACAAATATTTGCTTCAGAACTCATATTTCATGGAGATTTTAAATGTTACCATTAACATTTACATGTACTTGCTGTCCCACCATGATCCCATCCCCCTGCATGTCTGTGCCTAAAAGGTGAGCACGGTCATGAATTCAGTGGGTGTATGTATCTGATGATGTTTCCGTAACATTAGTATTGATGTACGTATCCATAAACAGTTTTCTTGAAAACTTACCTAAATGCTATCATATTATACATATTGGCCGGGAAACATTGTCACTTATAAAACATCATATCTTATGTCACTCTGTGAAGCACACACATCTAATTAAAATCTAGTTTACCTGATGCATAGTACTTACCACCTGGGGATGAACTTCATTTTGTTAATTTCTTATTACAACCACCCTATGAAAATTCTGGTGCTTCTCTCTACTCACACAAATGAGAATTCCGTAAGATATGTGCACAAAAGATAACTGTTTGGTTGTAAAATTCATGGATGTCTAATCTTACTATTAAGTTGTCTGCATTTGTTTTTTTAATTAAAAAATCAGATATGGCCACTATCTGAAATGATTAGAATCAGGAATATCCAGTAATCTGTCTAGTAATAGTAATAGTCATTTTATGATAGCATGCACAAATTCCCATCTTTTATAGGTAATAATATAGTCATATCTTATTTCTAAGTACTACAAAATTAATTACTCTTCATATAAAACCCTACAGTCCACAATATTCATGTTTAAAGACCCCTATAAATCACTGGATCCTTCCACTAATCCGCAATGACCTCACTGAGTCCAAAGAAGAGGATCAATAATCTGCCTCTGTTGGTTCATCCTGAGACTAATGCAGATGTGAAAAGAAAAACACCCATTTGGCTCTGGTGGAGGGGACAGATCCCTAGGACAGCAGTCAGGAGTTTGAGATCTGAGTCTCCTGCAACTTCAGCACTTAATAAATATTCTATCATGGTATAAGAAACAAAAACAAAAACATAACTGATGTTTACTGAGCACTTACTGTGGTCCGGGCACCGTTTTAAGTGCTTTATATTTATTATCTCATTTTATCCTCCCGACAACTGTAGGAGGGAAATACTAAAAGGATTTTTCAGAGATTTAGCAATAATAAAGAAGGGGAAATTTCTTTCATAGTGAAAGCTATATTAACAGTTGTTTTAATATTTTCAAATAAAGTGGTTCTTTGGTATAAGAAACAAAAACAAAAACATAACTGATGTTTACTGAGCACTTACTGTGGTCCGGGCACTGTTTTAAGTGCTTTATATTTATTATCTCATTTTATCCTCCCAACAACTGTAGGAGGGAAATACTAAAAGGATTTTTCAGAGATTTAGCAATAATAAAGAAGGGGAAATTTCTTTCATAGTGAAAGCTATATTAACAGTTGTTTTAATATTTTCAAATAAAGTGGTTCTTTGGTAGCAGAATTTTTCCAGGACCATTCAATTTCTCACTTAATACTTTTAGGCTCACTTATTCATTCAAAAAAACACTTTCTGACCAGCTAGTATTTGTCAAGTTCTGTTCCTGGTAATGGGACCCACCTGCAGATAAGGTCAGGCCCTCCTTTTGAGATGCCTACTTCTTAGCAGGAGGAGAACTGAGGTCCAACTACATCCCACCGACACTCTTAGTCCTGGTAAAAAGTAGGTAAAAGGATGGGACTATTTTTAATAGAAGCAAATTATCTTTCTTTGAGAAGAAAATAATATCATTTACCAATGTCTATTGTACCATTTAGGTATTGCATAAAAAGTACATACAATTCCTTAAATAAGTCATTTGGGAGCAGCAAATTTAGTCATCCCCATAGAGCACAGACAATTGGGATAGTGCTATGAAAATATTTCTCATGTTTTTCCCCTTTATGAAGAGAGAAAGAAGAAGAAATTATTTCTTATGCATCAGTGAAAATCTCTCCTATACATTAGATCAATATATTTTAGTAATCAACCAGCATCAGAGTGGTGTAATGCATCATATTGATTACAAAATATCAGTCCCTAGGAAGAGTTTCGCTAGAACACTCGCTAGATCTGTAGTGTACATTTTATACCATTTATGCAAACCATAGCTTCCATACCATACCAAACTTATCCAGGGAGAAGAAATCACATTTCGGCAGAGAACAGGTTTTCCATCTGATTTGTGCCCAGAACATGTAAAAAACATAGCAGATTGCATGCTGCATTGACTAAGTAACATACATATGCATTTAAATCACTTATGTTTTACTTTTTTATGATGCATCGGTGAATTGTATTCCTTTTGCATTTGTAATTAGAAGGCAGAACAGATGTGATGGCTTCATTTAAAGTGATATGTCCATTAAAATAACCTATACTACCAAGTAATTGTTTTCTTTAACAAGGGAGTCTGTCCATTGTCATGCTGTTTTTGAGCCATTTAAATAGACTATGAAGAAAAAAATGTGTGTCTTGAAGCAATGTTGATTGATTATGGAAGTCAGAAATTTTGGTGATAGGGATTTGTATATATTTATTGTTTTTGTTGTTCTTTTTTTGGAGATGGGACATCATCAAAGAAACATTCAGTCTTTAAATATCACTTTTTCCCTCAGATTGAGACAAATAAATCAAACCTACATGTATTTCACAGGAGACCAAAACTTCTTTTCTAATTTTAACAAGGTATAGTAGAGTAAAACGAAATATTCAACTATCACCCACTCGGTGATCAAATATACAGTCAGTATTAGCACTGGCTCTGTGTTTGAACCTACATAAAATGTGGATTTCTATTTCAATCGATGACAGCTTTCTGAGATCTGCAGTTATGCTTGATTGGGACAGGCTGTGACAGCCAATGCAGTAGCTGGCAGACAATTCTTTAATATATGAACTCAACTGACCCAATTATCCAGCCCCCTCCCCCAGTGCAAATTGCATCTCCAGCAACCTTTGCACCATTTTCTTCTTGCCATGTCAATGCACTCCACATAGACAAAATTTAACTAAAATTACTCTTTGTAGAACAGATGCATATTAATCCCTTTACTGCTATAATTAAACACCTCTGTCTTTGAGTCACTACTGCTTGTAGACACATCCCCAAGTTCAAAGTTGCTGTTTTTTTTTTTTTGCTGTTGGTTTTTTTTTTAAAGGAAAATTTATTGCCATGGTCTATATGTACATGGCTTGGAAAGACAGCATGGTTTCATACAAATTCCATTTAAGATAAATTATTGCCCAAAATAACAATTCTTTGTTGATATAAAAATATTCAGAAAGGCTTTATATGGGGGAAATGTTGGGATGGAGCATGTTATGATGATTATGATGTTGAGTCTAATAATTTACGTTTTTGTTTGGAAAAAATTTGCAGTAAGCACCAAGGTACCAATGTTATGCCCTATGAGGCAGGAGGAGGGAAAATCCTCTCAAAGTCCTTTAATCAGATCCCTAAAATGGTCGGTATGATTATGTAATTGGGCACTAGCAAATGTATTTTGGGGCTTGCTTCTTTTGGCTTGATGGTTTGCATGTATTGAAATATAGAACGGCTAGCTTTCTGTTTTTGCTGTAGAAGTTTATCTTCATTTCATGTTTTCCTTGTTTCACTAGTCATGGCTCTAAATTTCTGTTTCTATAATAAACTTATTGAAGATACACTATTACATACATCGTAATCTTTTCATAGTGTATATTCAATAAGTAGCTCTTTGAATCTTATTTGGGAGGAGATATACAGGCACACTCAGGCCGATGATTATGAATTGATTTGGCCAAACAAATAAAACCTTTAATTATTCCTAGCCATTTATTTTCCATTTGTAAAAGAGAAATAATGATACATTTTCCTCAACTGCATTGTAAGGTCTGTGTTTTCTATGAATCCATATTTTGTATATACTTTAAAGTTTTATTTAAAATATCAATGAAGTAATTTTTGACGAATGATTGATAAATATTAGCATTAAAGGTATTGCAACAGGAATAACAAACTCAGCTTACTAAACTGATATTCTGTTGGTTAGTTAATTGTTTCTGGATGTCATATAAAGAGACAGACAGGAAGTACAGGCATACCTTGAAGACACTGAGGTTCAGTTTCAGGCCACTGTGATCAAGTGAATATCACAATAAAGGGAGCCACACATATTTTTGTGGTTTTCCAGTGCACATGAAAGTTATGTTTACACTATACTGTAGTCCATTAAGTGTACACTAGAATTATATATAAAAGAACAATGTACATGCCTTAATTTAAAAATACTTTATTGTTAAAAAGTGCTAACAGTCATCTCAACCTTCAGTGAATCATAACCTCTTTGCTGGTGGAGGGTCTTGCGCCAACGTTGATGGCTGCTGACTGATCAGGGTGGTGGTTGCTGAAGGCTGGGGTGGCTGTGGCAATTTCTCAAATAAGACAACAACGAAGTTTGCTTCATTGATTGACTCTTCCTTTCACAAAAGATTTCTGTAGCATGAAATGCTGTTTGATAGCATTTTACCCACAGTAGACCTTCTTTCAGAATTAGAGTCAATTCTCTCAAACCCTGCCACAGCTTCATCAACTAAGCGTATGTAATATTTTAAATTCTTTGTTATTTCAACAGCGTTCACAGCATCTTCACCAGGAGTAGCTTCCATCTCAAGAAACCACTTTCTTTGCTCATCTGTAAGAAGCAGTTCCTCAGTTGTTCAAGTTTTATCATGAGATTGCAGCCAGTCAGTCACATCTTCAGTTTCCATTTCCAGTTTTAGTTCTCTTGTGGTTTCTACCACATCTGCAGTGACTTCATCCATGGAAGCCTTGAACCCCTCAAAGTCATTCATGAGGGTTAGAATTGACTTCTCCTAACCTCCTGTTAATGTTGATAATTTGACCTCTTCCTTTTAATCATGAATGTTCTTAATGGCATCTAGAATGGTGAATCTTTCCCAGGTTTTCCATTTACTTTGCCCAGGTCCATGAGAGGAACCACTATCTATGGCAGCTGTAGCCTTATGAAACATATTTCTTAAGTAACAAAACTTGAAAGTTGAAATGACTCTTTGATCCACAGACTGCAGAATGGATGTTGTGTTAGCAGGCATGACGGCAGCATTAATCTCCTGCACATCTCCATCAGTGCTGTTGGGTAACCAGGTGCATTGTCAATGAGCAGTAATCTTTTGAAAGGTATTTTTGTTGAGCAGTTGGTCTCAACAATGGGCTTAAAATATTCAGTAAACCATACTGGAAACAGACGTGCTGTCACAGAGGCTTTGTTGTTCCATTTATAGAGCAGAGGCAGAGTTGATTTAGCATAATTCTTAAAGGCCCTAGGATTTTTGGAATGGTCAATGAGCATTGGCTTCAACTTAAAGTCACTAGGTAGGTGCATTAGCCCTTAGTAAGTCTTTTGAAGCTTTGAAGCCAGGCACTGACTTCTTTCCAGCCATGAAAGTCCTAGGTGGCATCTTGTGATAGAAAGCTACATTGAAAATCTGTTGTTTAGTAGTCACCTTCGTCAATGATCTCAGCTAGGTCTTCTGGATAACTTGCTGCAGCTGCTCCATTAGCACCTGCTGTTTCACTCTGTGCTTTTATCTTAAGGAAACAACTTCCTTTCTTGAGCCTCATGAACCAACTTCCAACTTAGCAGTTTTTCCAGCTGCTAGCTTCCAACTCTTCTTCTGCAGCTTCCTCACCTCTCTCTGCCTTCGCAGAGTTGAAGACAGAACCTTGCTCTGGATTAGGCTTTGGCTTAAAGAAATACTGTGGCTGGTTAGACCACTAAAACTGTCTCCATATCAGCAATAATGCTGTTTCACTTTCTTATCATTTGTGTGTTCGCTAGAGTAGCACTTTTAATTTCCTTCAAGAGCTTTTCCTTTGCATTCACAACTTTGCTAACTGTTTGGCATAAGAGGCCCAGCTTTTGGCCTATTTTGGCTTTGGACACGCCTTTCTCACCAAGCTTAATCATCTCTAGCTTTTGATTTAAAGTGTAGGCAGTTAATTCTTCCTTTCACTTGAACACTTAGAGGCCATTGTGAGGTTATTAATTGGCCTAATTTTAATATCGTTGTATCTCACGGAATAGAGAGGCCTGAGGAGAGGGAGAGAGATGGGGAACAGCCAGCTGGTTGGTACAACAGTCAGAACACACACAATATTGATTGATCAACTTTGCCATTTTACATGGGTACAGTTCGATTACAATAGTAACATCAAAAATTACTGGTCACAGATCACCATAATCAATATAATAATAATGAAAAAGTTTGAAATATTGTGAGAATTAACAAAATATGACACAAGAGAGACAAGAAATGGCACCAATAAACTTGCTTGATGTAGGGTTATGACAGATCTTCAATTTGTAAAAAATGCAATATCTATGAAGTGCAAAAAAGTGAAGTACAATAAAACAAGGTATGCCTGTATGTTAGAAAGCCTCTTTGTGGAATGGCTTTCAGTATGATAGAAATTCATTTGTTTTAGATATAATTCTATCCAAAACTTTGGTTTTTAAGAATTATTTATGGGGCTTTGATATGATTGTTTATTTAGATCACTTTCTAATGCAAGTTTAACATTCATTAAAAAGTAAAATAAATATTCTCACTTTGACCTTCAAAATAAAAAGTTGAACTACCCTGGAATTGTAAGTTCATTTGAAACTAACTGATATTAAGTATAAATCCCTTTATTCTACAATAGCCAAACATGCACAGAAAACTCAGTGCCCTATAAAGCTTACAACTGTTCATAAATCCACTTATATAAAATAGCATCATTTCAATCTCAGGGGTTTTGGAAATGAGAAGTAGGTGTTTAAAGACAAGTTCTCTCATCAATGAGGAAGCTATCTTTTCAGGTCATCGTTCTGTGAACACTGCCTTCTGTGCAGGCACAACCGTGAGCTCCTGGCAGCCCTGCACGTAGCATGGGACAGATTCTGCCTCCTAGATCAAATGGGCACTGGGCAGTCATCTCATGTGGTCGTAACCATGGGTCTCTAAACACACGAACCCTAGGGCAGTCCTGTGCAGACAGAAGTGACCATGCAATCAATGCACCAGAGAGAGTAGTTTTATAAACATTGATGGGATGAAATATAAAAAGCCAATGTTTAGTAATGTAACCTCCACTGGGCTCTTTAAATTCTACCTCTTGGGAAAAAGAAGTGAGATTGCATCACTTCTAGCACCAACACTCTATGAGGCTGTGTTTGAATACCTTTTCCTTTAAACTTTATGAAAACACATTTATTATCCCTAAGGGAAATTTCGAGGTGAGCAACAGCCAGTAGACACTAAGTTCTTTGATTTTTTTATACTTTAATTTCTATTTACTAGAGTTGAGGAAAAATTGAGATTCCTGTTTCCTTTTTCAATAATGCAAGTAAAAATGTATCTACTTTATCGCATAAATGGGGCATCCTTTCATTTGTTCTATTAAAAATTTTATCATTCAATGGGTACACTTGGAGGGGATTTTCTTCAAGATTCTGCACAGTGGTCAAATAGAGGTTTTCTGACAAGTACAAGCTCTCCTCCTACCTCTCTGAAGAATGCACCACTTACTTCTCTTTTGACTCGTGTTCCCTAAATGCCCCCTAAGTGCTTTGCCCAAACTTATCTTCTGTTTCACTATTATTTCTCTTGGCAATTTAATCCCCTCTCATGGCTTCAATGATGATCCAAAATCTGTATCTCCATCCTTACTTCTAAGACTGGGAATGCCCAAGCAGATAAAAACACACTGTAATAAAAGCCAATGCCAATATATTATATATTTCCAAAGATTATAATATCTATGCATGTTGTTATATATCTTCTATCCTGATCTACATAGCTACAGTTCTGGATTTCCAACCACATTTAAAATTGTCAGTCCTTGGTATCACTAAAACTGTACTGATCCTCTCTGTCCTAGCCCTGGGTTTTCATTCTCTTCTTGTTTCTAGAACTAATTCCATCATCCCAACCTCCCATACCACAAAATCAGAACCTCCCAGTCGTCTCCCAGTTCTTCTTTTTTCCTTGGCCAGGTCATACAGGGTCATCTGCCAGGTCTCACTGATTTTACCTCTTCCGTGTCTGTCTTTTATGAATCTTCCTCTTTATTCTCTACTCTATTGTGTTGGGCTACCAGGTATTCTTTTCCAATTCCAATTGCTTCCTCCTTCCAACTGATCACCATGTGACTTTCAGATTAATCTTTTTTCAAGCACAGCTCAGATTTTGTTACAGTACATTCCAAAATATTTCAGTGGCTTTCTGCTGCATTCAGCCTAAAATCCAAACATGTTATCTTGGCCTTGACCTATACTTTTGGTATTTTCTCCCACTCAGCCAAGTTAAAGTGCCTTTGCGCAGCCATGTGCTTGCTATGCTCTTCTTACTGTGAAAAGCTCCCAGCTTCCAGCTCCATGTGGCCACCTTCTATTTCAGAAGCCACCTTCTAGCTAACACTTTCCCAATCCTCCTGGCTGGAAGAACATTTTCAGTCCTCTGAATCAATGTGACAATATATTAGTTTGTTATCCCTTCCATAACAAAGTACCAAAGACTTGGTGGCTTAACAACAGATACTTATTTTTTCACAATCCTGGAGGCTTAGAAGTCCAAGATCAAGGTTTTGGCAGCATTAATTTCTTCTCAGGCCTCTCTCTTTGGCTTGGGGATGGCTGCCTTCTCCCTATGTCTTCACAAGGTCTTCCATTTGTGTGTGTGTGTGTGTGTGTCCTAATCTCCTCTTCTTATAAAAATGCCGGCATATTGAGCCCACGTAAATGACCTTACTTTAACTCAATGACCTCTTTAAAGACCCTGTATCACGTTCTGAGGTACTAGGGGTGAGGACTTCAACATATAAATGGGGGGGGCACAATTAAGCCTATAACTCCTATCTTTGCAGCACACTTTAGACACTGTGTTCTAGTGTATTATGTACATAACAAAAATTTCTCACCTTATTCTAAGTCTGAGAGGGCAGGGTCCATGTTTTTTCCATGACGTATGACTATATTAACCCCATAAAACACTCAACACAGTGGCTTGTACATAGGAGATACAGAAAACATTTCTAAGCTAGCAAGATAAACTAGAACTTTTTAAAAGGTAGAGCTGGCATGTGAACAACAGAACTACATTCAGGCAAGGAGATCTGGATAGGAGCCAGTTATTTGGATAATTCTTGCAAAGACATACCTACTAAGAAATACGAAGACTTTTAGCCAGGATTTTGTACACTGTTAGCACTGATTATACTAACTAGTAATAGCTGACTGCTGGGTATTCTACTAATGAGGTAGAAGGAGCTCCCTAAAGTAGGCTATTCCGTTAATAAATTAAAAATCCAGTAATAATAAGTCACATTTCCTGAGCCCAGCTTATGTGCCAGGCACTGTTTTAAACACTTTACAATTAGTAATTCATTTAATAATCCAACAACTTTGTAAGGTAGAAACCATAATTATCCCAATTTGGAACATGACAAAGTCGAGGTACAGAGAGCTGAAGTAATGTGCCCAAGGTCACGCCAAATGCCAGCAAGTGGCAGAGCCAGACTTTGAACCGGTGTAACCTGTAATCTGACTCCAGTCTCTGTTTCTACTGCTTTCTCAGTCCTCTGATGGTATATTGTTAGATTCTTTAAGTATTAAAAAATACGGTTCAAATATCTCTGACAAAATCTAGCAACATTGGCCGGGCGTGGTGGCTCACGCCTGTAATCCTAGAACTCTGGGAGGCCGAGGCGGTGGATTGTTTGAGCTCAGGAGTTCGAGACCAGCCTGAGCAAGAGAGAGATCCCGTCTCTACTAAAAATAGAAAGAAATTAATCGGACAACTCAAAAATATATAGAAAAAGTTAGCCGGGCATGGTGGTGCATGCCTGTAGTTCCAGCTACTTGGGAGGCTGAGACAGGAGGATCGCTTGAGCCCAGGAGTTTAAGGTTGCTGTGAGCTACGCTGATGCCACGGCACTCTAGCCCGGGCAACGGAGTGAGACTCTGTCTCAAAAAAAAAAAAAAAATCTAGCAACATTAACTCCTAAGGTTAACTTGGCAATGAAGTTCTACGTCCTTTTTAGTACTTCAGAAATATGGACATAGCATAAATAATTTTTAAAGTTAAATTCATTGGCATTGACAGGCAAATTAAAAAGTTCAGGATGCAAAGTGGATTCTTTATGGAAAATAGAGATCAAGGACTAAAAATGACATAGATAATTAAAGATGGGCTAGCAGAGTAACCTTTTAAAATCAGCACATATGGATCTTTTGAGGTATTGATTCACTTTTGCCCTTGGGAAATTTGAATAAAAAATACTGTAGAATTACGAGATACAAATTTTTGCATAATAGCTCTTCTGATTTTTGCATGATGCCGCTATTAGTTAGGGTAACTAGCCAACTCTAAGTAGCTTAAGTACCTGCACGAGAGAGAGAGAGAGAGAGAGAGAGAGAGAGAGAGAGAGAGAGAGAGAGAACTTTTAGGTTCTTGTCACTGAGAAGTTCCAGATCACGTGGGTGTACATTAACTTTCTGTCTTCGTTTCCCTCTTTGTCCCTCTTTCCGTTTTCCACTCTGTTGGTTTTATCAGGAAAGATCTCACCTATCACAGCAGCAAAGATGCCCCCAGGAGCTCCACGGATACTTAGTCTCTCCGTTTTAGAAGAAGAATGAACCTCTTTCTGCTGACCCACTATCCATCCCCTTCTTCAGGACCCCTGGCTGCCTGCCGCCTGATGACAGCCCCCTGGCAGGTGGGAGGACATGCAGATCGAGAGAAAAAGAAGTGCAGGTAAGGCAAAATAGGAACAGACACCCCTTAAACTGCTGAGCTATTTACAAACAAAAGCTGTTTAACCTTCATCTTGGGATAATTCATTGTCTTTTTTTTTAAACTCAAAATACACTGAAATAGAAAGGATAGTCCTTTTAAAAGATAGGAAGTCCATAAGAGAGTAAAAATTAATACAATAAAATAAAGAGAGGGAAGCCCAGGTAGCGTATTGTAAGTAAAGTAGATGCTACTGTATGATAAAAATACTAAGTGTTGGATACATCGTGGTCTTCCAAGGTGGGTTTTTAAAGACTGGTAGTAGTGGCCAGGCATGTTAGAATACTTAAAAGCTTTGGAGTACAACCAACGGTGTAGATATGTTCTCTGGCTCCCAGTCTTGCTCCTGCTGCTTATTGGAATTTTTCACTTCTTTCTTTTCATTACTTGAGTCAGAGTCTTAATCGCTGTGGGTTTTGCTTTCTTCACTTGTCAAATGGGTATAATTATACCTTTCTTGGATGGTCGATGCAAGAGTTAAAACTGACAATGTATATAAAACACATGCCATGATAGTAGATCCTCAATAAATGTTAGTTTTCTAGAGTGATGTGTATGCTTAGTACAGGTTTGATTCTCCTGTTACTTTATTAGCCAATTTCCCCCCCGACTTGACAGTATTTAATGCAAATGGAAACAGAAGTAGTTTGTCCAAGTAGTATGGAATATGAGTAGAATTAATAATAAATTATGCTCACTGTATTTCTGGTAATGAAAAAGACAAGCATATAAAAAAATTAATTACTCCTTGTTATATGCCAGAAATCCAGTAGGAAGGAAAGACAGAACTGGACACCCACTGAGTCACAATCATGGTATGGCAGGCATTTTGAGAAGAGAGAATATTATGCGTCACATTGTCACTATCGTCCTGTCAGTCATTGGTGGCTGGGGCCATATGAGGCCCCAAATAATGCGCAGCTGCTCAGCACAACATCCAAACCAAAGAACATGGACAGATCTCATGTCTGACCCATTTTACAAAATTCAAAATAATATTTTCCTTGAATATTGAAGAAATGGATTGAATTCTTAAATTTGTAGCTTTAGAGTTTGTATTCAAATTTTAAAGGTGACACACCTCCATGTACTCTTATTTTGCAAAAATAGGTTACTGGTAGACTGAAAAATGTTTTTGGATATAGCTGAAAAATATTTCCTTCTACTTGCAAAATGGCAAACCTCTCTTATGAGCCTATGGAAAGAACATTTAAAGGAGAGAGTTCAATAGCGTGTAGCTTTATGTAGCTGTTACTCCTTTGGGCCCACAATTGAGATTAAATGACAGGAAAGGGGTTTTCATCAAAAGTCATCTCTGGAAGTTTAGTGAAAAACAGAAAAAAAAATTAAATCCATTTACACAGCCTAACAACATACGATTATAATTTCCCTTGGATGTGGTTTATTGTTGGCAAAATTTAGAAAAAATTAACGTGTATCATTTTAAAGTACACCTAAACTATATTCTCATGAAATGTACATAGTCATAGAGTTAAATGTTTGTGGGAACTTTTCATTTTTTTGCTGTTCGGCCTGCTTTCAAAATATTCAAATATATTTGGCTTTTGTAACTTTGCTAATTAAACCTTCTAAAACAGATGGAATTATAGAAATTACTGAGTTTAAAATATCATCTTAATTGGTTTACGATCTATGTGACACGTAGTGCCATTCGTACTGCATAAAATAGATACGGATGGCTCGAAAGAGATGGCATGCCAATTAATTTCTCTTTAACTCTTTCAATTAAATTTTGTTTTCTTCCTTATTTTATTCCCTTTCCATTAGCTAGCTCCCAGCGAGTCTGATCAACCCTGACTGTCCGCATACGGGTTCTAACCTGAGACCATATGGGAGAGTTTGTGACTCGGGGATGCGGAGAATCTGAATTTACCTTCTTTCTAAAGAAAATAAATGACCTTAAGAGAAGTCTTTGAGCATGTATATGGCTGTCCCCTCAAGTGATGCGTAGATTAATCTTTCTCCTTCTAACAGTGATTGCCTAATGTATGCAGACAACCATATTCCTCTGATTTTCTGGAATAGTCTTGATTTCAAATATCTATCTTACTGTCCCACTAAGAACACTTGGGTTTATCAGACCGCATGTTCAGATTTTTGAGTTGGAATGGGAAGCTATAATCGCTGTCGGCAGAATTTTGGAAGATTTAAAAAGGCTGCTTCACGTGTGCCTGTGTGCCTTAAGATCAAGACTCTGGTTCAATACACCTCATCTAGACCTCCGAAGATTGTAATTTTGAGACCCACAACGAAGCCCTCGGTTAAACGAACCTGCTGTACCCAGCAAAATAGCATGCGGTTTTTTTAAAAAATACCATCCTACAATTTTTTGGCTACTGTTGGCTAACAAAATTAAACTCGACTGTTTCTTTCAAATATCTCAATTTGCCATTTAGATGTGATTTTAAACACACTATGCCCCCTTTGTTGCCATGGTAACAGGTTTGGGCCCTCATGGGTGACAAAAAAGTACCACAGTCCTGGTTCCTGTTTGAACACACATGTTCGCTGGGTTTCGCCTTGCAGCGGGAGAAGAAGGGAGGCTGGAATCACCACACTTCCCACAGCAAGGTAAATCCGTGCATCAAATAACACTCGGAGCTTGGGAGATCGCCCACAGCAGGGACAGATTACCTCTTGCAGTCACTATGGAGAATGATTCAAATTCTAGCTTTAATGATCCCAGATAGAGCTCTTCTCCTCCCCACCAATGTGACATTTTGCAGACATTTTATATATCGAGGAAATATTTAATTGAAACGTGCTTCTGAGAATGCCTACCGAGCTGGCTCTAGGCATCTTCCAACGTTGCAGGGGTCAATTAAAAGAACCAATCAACTGTTTTTAAAACTTTAAAATATTTTCTAAAAAAGGGTGGAGGGAAAGAAAGTGGACATGCAGACATTTTA
>NW_012140080.1:7301067-7306981 GCF_000956105.1 Propithecus coquereli
TGTGAGACACATACACATATGTATAACTATAATATTATACTATTACACATACTAAAATTATAATTAGTTAAAATCGCTATTATAATACACATAATACAATCATGTAATGTAATGATGTAGGTATATTGATCCAGAGGCCATAGAGAATTGACTCCTACTTTAATCTGGGGGTCAGGGAGGTGACCGCTTTCTAGGAAAGCTGATGAAAAGGATGAGTCAGGAGAAAAAGCCAGGGAAGAAGGCAGTTGTATTTTTGCAGAGAGGAGGCATTGGAACAAACGGGCCAGAGGAGTCAAGTAACAGGGCCAGGAAAGTGTGTGTGCTCATTGGGTTGGGAGACAGAGGGGCCTGTATGTCCATGATAGGCAGAAAAGAAAACCATGGCCCTGAGAAAGCAACCTGCCAGGAGATCTCTTGTTTGTAGCATTCCTGGCACTGACTTTCTGTTAGCCTGGGTCTTCTGTTGTCATTCAGCTCTTTGAGACCCTCTGTAGCCAGTGCTGGCTGTGCAGGTGACCTGTGCACCCTGGCCCCATGATGATGCAGGTTCTGCCCAGCTGACTGGCCTTACAGCCCGTTTCCGCAGCCAGATAATGGTTCAGAGACGTGTTAATGTGAGCTTTACCTTACATTGCAAATATCATCTTGAAAGTTCTTTGTAAATTTACTTTTTTGTAAATCAACCTACATAATAAAAGCACTAGGGGAGCTGGCTATTTAAAGGAACCCTGTAGTGAATCTTTTCATAACATAGAAGCCATTCCTTAATTAATCTTATTTTTTTTTTTTTTAGCAGATATACCTGGGCCTCTGTGGCTTTTATTCTAAGAGGAAGCAGCACAGACTATAATGCCAAGTACAGGAAACCAAGAGCCAGGGTTTCCAGAGCATATGTTGAGCACCTGCTGGCTGCCACTAGCTTGGGGACATGAATATGACCTTGGGGTCAGTTCCATCTCCTGCCAAAGTTAGAGTCAGACAGGCTGGCCTGAGCTGGAATACTCGTTTTACCATCCACCAACTTCATTTGACAATTCACTTGTCCTCTTCGAATCTCAGTTCTTTACCTGTATTCTGGGTTGTTATATATTATACTTCAAATAAAAAGGTCTCTCTGGGGGCCTGGAGCAATAGCTACTACTGAGGGTCGGCTTGCCCCCACTCCGCTTCTGCTCTACCCCACTCCTCAACAGCCCTTTGGAGCAACATCCACAGCCGGCCTTGTTAGGAGGAAACACTTGTTAACTTGGGACCCCTCTCCTGCCACTGCTTCCCACTCGGCTCCCCAGGAAGGAGGGAGATTAAAGATGATGGTTTAGGCCTTTCTTTACCCCTGGTAACCCATGTAAAAGTGATTCATCTAATTAGTAAAGTTTCCGATTCAGCCATCCAGGGCAGGTCTGTACATTCAAATATGGTAGCATCGGGGCCACCTCACCCTCATACAGGCTTGTATGCTTCAAATCGACCAAAATCTGTTCTGGTTCCTTTCCCCATAGTCTGAGTCCCCCACCCCCAACCCCGCCCCCCATGGCTCTTCTGCAGCTTTTGGTCTGAGCAAGGGTGTCCTATTTCATCAATCATAAACCTGTTGGAAAATTGTGTCTGATCAACTTGCTACAACTTCCTTCTTCCCTAACCTCTAGCTGCAGGGGAGGGAGACACCTATGTGAACCACACAGACTTTTGGATCATTTGGTCACCTGCCCGCTGGTGGCTATGGCTGTGGCTCACAGGCCTCCTCTGAGAAGTGCTAGGGAGTGAGACTCCAACAGTAGCAGAGACAGCAGCCCCAGCAATGAGGTGGGACTGCGGGCCTTGGCTGAATGGTCAAGGAGATGGCCACGGACTCTAGTCAGGGAGAGGGATCCCAAGGGTCAGGGCAGGTCGACCAGGCCCTGGATTCCCAGTCCTGATTGAGTATACCTGGCGGGTGTACCCCTTTGGTTGGCATTTCTGAGAATTGTGCATATAGCTTTTCTCTCCTTTCTTTTTGACCTCTGAAGGGCTTATTGGAAAGATAGATATAGAGAGGGTTCCAACCTGGGGCTAGTTTATTTGTGATAATCACCAGTAGCATATTACTGGAGTAAGTTTGGCCAATTTGGGGGCTTGGCCTTGGAGAGGCCGACGCTTACGAAAAAGGCCAAGGTCGTTGCATGGCTCAAATGGACCCCATTTCTTGTACATGATTTTTTCTGACTCAGTTATTAGAGAGCCCAACTGTACTTGGGTAGGGATTTGAAATGTTGACATGGTCATGGGTTAGGGGCCTGCAAGTAATTATGCTCCTATAACCCAAATTTAAGTCCCTGCCCTTCTAAGGCTTGCAGCTGGTAGTAGAGCAAGGTGCTTAGGCAAGCAAAGACAACTAACCTGGTTTGAGAAGTATGAAAGATAGAGATGCACATAGTAGGACAGCAAATCTAGTTGAGAGGGACTGGGAAATATTTCTAGAGAAAATGATCTTAAACATTAGATGTTTTAGCCCAGAAAATGCTGAGAGGAGGGTGAGCAACAGCAACATTCATTGAAGGCTTACACTGTGAACAACAATGAAGTGACTTTCCCAAGGACACTCTATAAGTGGCAGCATCTGGGTTTCTCAAAAGCCAAACTCTATGTTCTTAATCACATTGCTCCACATTGCTTTCAATATTGAAATTATTATTTAAAGAGGCCCAATCATTGGTTACAACCACACCATGTAATTCACTGCAGATTCGGTTGTTCTCTTGGCCAGGTGAGGTTTGGAGCTCCAGCCCCTCAACCTGTGGAGAAAATGCAATCGAAACTATTAGGCAGTGGAGGGGGTGAGGTTTCTGAACTGTGTTGAGACAGAAACTGCAATACCGATGTTGTCTATACCCAGAAGAACATATTCCAAAAAACTTTTCCATTGCCTAAGTAAGTTGACACTACTGTTTTTCCATTTGGTTGCAACATGCAAGGTTGGTTGATTTCATGAGCCTTAAAGTGAAGAATTATGTTCTGTAGACATCATGTGGTAACACAAAAGTTTACAAAGGAAAGTAAGGGTGATACTTACTCCCACAGTTCTAGACCAATGCCTTTATAAATTAAACACCTACTTTTAAATTTACAAAATTTTTGACACCAAATATATGTACAGTGTTCCCTTTATATCCATGGATTCTGGATCGACAATAATTTTTTAAAAAAATGGATGGTTGTGTCTGTACTGAACATGTACAGGCTTTTTGTTTCTTGGCATTATTCCCTAAATAACATAGTATGAAAACTATTTACACAGGTCATTTATGTTGTATTAGGTATTATAAGTAATCTAAAGATTATTTAAAGTATATGGGAGGATGTGCATAGGTTATATGCAAAAACAATACCATTTTATATAAGGGACTTGTGCATCCATGGAATTTGGTCTCATCGGGGGTCCTAGAACCAATCCCCCATGGATACTGAGGGATGACTGTATCTTCATATTCTATCTCCTGGAAAAATATGGAATATCTTAGAAGAAAAGTAATTAAAAAATTAATATTCAAAAGAATAAAAAGGGGAATTTCAATTTGAATAGAATGTATATAAAAGTCGTTTCTGGGCTCTGTGGAAACCAAAGCAAAAAGGGAAACATGGAAAATTGCATAAGTTTTCATTATCAAAACAGAGAAAGTATATTCTGAAAATAGTAATTTGACATAGGCCTGACCTTTAGAAGAAGGCAGGAACAATTCCAGGTGTTTGTAATGTAGTGGATTGTAATACAATCCAAGAGCATGATGAAATACAGTATACTCTTTCCTTTAAACCTAGAATGGAGAAAGCATTCCTACCAAGGAACTATTAATGGAAAGTTCCAGAACCACTAGACCCTGATGCACAGATCTGGGCTAAAAATGCAGTGCCAATTTACCTAGTTATGTATTTATGAGGCAGACACTTATCGATTACCTGGTCTCTGCTATTCATATCTCTAAGGCTGGGATTGAGTGATGAAAAAGAAAAAGTCCTTGCTCACAGTCCACATTAAAATGATTCCAGCATATCAATATAAAATTTTACAGTTTCAATCGTCACATGATGTGTGGTGTATGCATTATGGGTTAATCAACTTACGTGATGCTTTATGGTTTACAAAATGTTTTCACACATCGTTACAACCCAATCTCCTTGTAGAACATTGGGACATTCCAGGTATAACATTCAGATTGGGACTCATGTTTTTGGTTACAGAGTCTTGATATATCATGAAAGTATTGTTTGTGCTTATATTTTTTCATTAGGAAGGATATGCTTGAGAGCTCATTTCAGAAATTAGTAAGAAAGTCAGCTAGTAAATGCCCCAAGAGACCTTAACATACCTTGATGTGCTTAAGAGTTGAACATTGCACTTAGTGACGCTTGGTTTAATAATATCACAATTTTCTTCACATCCCATGAAGTGTTGCAGGACTTTTGGCAAAATATGAGATTCCTGTGCTGGGCACAGCTAGGAATATTAATAACTGTTAAATGGCAACCACTTATCTCTATTTCAAGGCTATGTTCACCAGTCATATGGGTCACTCAGGCTCTCAGGTCCTTCCTCAGCATGTCTGCTGTGCACAATGGGTGAATAATTCGGCTTCTTTTTCAGTTAATTAACCTCCCTGCTAATGGTACTATTCTGCCCTTGGTTGATTCAGAGCAACCTCCAGCTCTCAGCCTTCTATCTGGTGAGAAGCTTTTGACAATGATGGTAGATTCTATAAGAAGGAAATGGCAACAGACATTCACATGTGCAGGCAGGCAATAGGGAGGTAAGGTAATCTCTCATCCCAGTTTGACCAGAACTTTCCTGGTTTTAGCGCTGAAAGTCCCAAGTCCTGGGAACCCCTTAAATGGGCCAGGGTTTGTTTACCCTAAGTACGGGGAATCACCTATATAGTCAAACAGCAACAAGTGAATATCTCCACTGTTGAATAAAATACAAAGCGGGTAGTAACATTGTGCATCCTGGTTTGAATTCCTCTGGAAGTAGGCCCTGTGTCCAGGACTCCAGAGCAAGTAATTTATTGGGAGGTGATCCCAGGAAACAGTGGTGGAGGAGAGGAGAAACGAGACAGGAAAGCAAGTTGCCACTGTGGGAACCTAATGCTACTAGGAAACAATGGGATGTGGGGTAGTACATGTGCCTCAGAGCCATGTCACCTGAGGGACAGAGGAGTTGGGGTAAGCACCCATCCATTATTGAAGTCTGTTCTTAGTGGTGGGAGTTGGGGCTGCTGATTTGGTCCACCAAGCCTACGGGCAGAGTGGGCATCAGCTGCCAGAGAAAGTCTTTCTACAAAAAGATGCAGGTATTGCAGGTAGAATCAGTGCTATTGTGCGCTGAAGTGGTAAAAGCCAAAGGGGTATAGGGAGGACACTGACAGCACTGCCATGATGGGTCTACATTGTTATCCAGGTCAGCTCATTCCACAGCACTGACAAGCTGACTCTTCCCTGCGTGGACCCAGCTTTGTTGGTAATGGGAGGAAGAATGTGTGTGCTGGACACGGGAGAGTGAGGACATGGGTGGGTGTTTGAAAGGCTGATGAGTTTGATGCTTCTGAATCATGATTGATACACATTCTCGTCATTAGTCATTATCACATGGCCAAACTATAGATATGGGGGATCAGTTAGAATCTTCCAAGTAGTCTTCAATAATGCCGCTTCAGATACTACTTCTATAAATCTGAATGATTTGGGGGGAGGAGATTTTCAACACCCTTTAGAGTCTTACCACAGCTTACCAGACCTCGTTAGTATAAAAAGTTTACTTTTTTTCGTTTATATCTTTCCCTGAGCCATTACAAACAATTTTATTATTTCTATCTTTGAGCTGGACAAAGCTTTTCTCTCAAGTCTCCTCTAGAAGCACCTAGAACATGACTTCCACCTAAAGTCT
>NW_012140080.1:7307061-7308466 GCF_000956105.1 Propithecus coquereli
ATTTGAAATGTTGACATGGTCATGGGTTAGGGGCCTGCAAGTAATTATGCTCCTATAACCCAAATTTAAGTCCCTGCCCTTCTAAGGCTTGCAGCTGGTAGTAGAGCAAGGTGCCTAGGCAAGCAAAGACAACTAACCTGGTTTGAGAAGTATGAAAGATAGAGATGCACATAGCAGGACAGCAAATCTAGTTTAGAGGGACTGGGAAATATTTCTAGAGAAAATGATCTTAAACATTAGATGTTTTAGCCCAGAAAATGCTGAGAGGAGGGTGAGCAACAGCAACATTCATTGAAGGCTTACACTGTGAACAACAATGAAGTGACTTTCCCAAGGACACTCTATAAGTGGCAGCATCTGGGTTTCTCAAAAGCCAAACTCTATGTTCTTAATCACATTGCTCCACATTGCTTTCAATATTGAAATTATTATTTAAAGAGGCCCAATCATTGGTTACAACCACACCATGTAATTCACTGCAGATTCGGTTGTTCTCTTGGCCAGGTGAGGTTTGGAGCTCCAGCCCCTCAACTTGTAGAGAAAATGCAATCGAAACTATTAGGCAGTGGAGGGGGTGAGGTTTCTGAACTGTGTTGAGACAGAAACTGCAATACCGATGTTGTCTATACCCAGAAGAACATATTCCAAAAAACTTTTCCATTGCCTAAGTAAGTTGACACTACTGTTTTTCCATTTGGTTGCAACATGCAAGGTTGGTTGATTTCATGAGCCTTAAAGTGAAGAATTATGTTCTGTAGACATCATGTGGTAACACAAAAGTTTACAAAGGAAAGTAAGGGTGATACTTACTCCCACAGTTCTAGACCAATGCCTTTATAAATTAAACACCTACTTTTAAATTTACAAAATTTTTGGCACCAAATATATGTACAGTGTTCCCTTTATATCCATGGATTCTGGATCGACAATAATTTTTTAAAAAAATGGATGGTTGTGTCTGTACTGAACATGTACAGGCTTTTTGTTTCTTGGCATTATTCCCTAAATAACACAGTATGAAAACTATTTACACAGGTCATTTATGTTGTATTAGGTATTATAAGTAATCTAAAGATTATTTAAAGTATATGGGAGGATGTGCATAGGTTATATGCAAAAACAATACCATTTTATATAAGGGATTTGTGCATCCATGGAATTTGGTCTCATCGGGGGTCCTAGAACCAATCCCCCATGGATACTAAGGGATGACTGTATCTTCATATTCTATCTCCTGGAAAAATATGGAATATCTTAGAAGAAAAGTAATTAAAAAATTAATATTCAAAAGAATAAAAAGGGGAATTTCAATTTGAATAGAATATATATAAAAGTTGTTTCTGGGCTCTGTGGAAACCAAAGCAAAAAGGGAAACATGGAAAATTGCATAAGTTTTCATTATCAA
>NW_012140080.1:7312371-7314828 GCF_000956105.1 Propithecus coquereli
CCTCTTCGAGAATCTTGAGATGTATCAATGAACAAAGCATATAACAATCTTTGTTCTTGAGAAGATTACATAATAGCAAGAAGAGATAGCTACACAGAAAATAAAAAATAGGAACAACAAATAAGTAAATTACAAATTATACAAGCAGGTAGTAGTTACTATGACATAGTAAAAAGTAGTGCAGGTCAAGGGCATTGGGTGGGTGAGGCGAGGCTGCCGATGGGGAGTCTGAATGGGGTGGTCAGAGCCCCACACAAAGATGATGCTTGAACCCAGATTTGGTGGAATTTTCTAAGGTCAGAAGCAACAGATGGCTTATAAATGTGAAATTTAGAAACTTAACTACTAATAAAAAAGGCAAATTGAAACAATGTTATAATATTTCACTTATTAAATTGGCATACACTTTTAAAAAAATAGGGTTGGTGATGTTATATGGAGATTTCACATAGTAGGAGTAAGAATTATTAATAACTTATTCTTGAAGGCAATGGGATGACAGGGAATAAGGAATCTAAGCAGTGTTTAAACTAAGTCATTTCACATCTACCAATGCCGGGTAAAAAAGGAACCCAAAATGCTAACAAAATTTATGTAATTAATTTATGTAATTAATTGTTGTGTTAAAATTTCCAATAATGGGAACAAATTAGAAATTATTACAGTACATTCAATGAATGTAATACTGCCCAATCTTTAAAAATGATGAAATCATTTTTGAAGAATACTTAATGATTTGGGAAGGTGCTTATGCATGGAAAATGTTCCAAAAGAAATATACCAAATGTTAATAGTAGTTATAAATCTCGGTGGTGGGATTATGGATGTTTAAAAATAACTTCTTTAATGATATTTATGTATGATACCTTACACAATTCATGCATAATACATGTGTATTATAAAACATTATTAAAAATGAAAATTACAGAAAAGTAAGAAGACAATAAAAATCGCTGAGGCTTATTTCTATTAATTCTGTTCATTCTTTTACTTTCTTCTTCGAGATCAGCTATCATTTATCTTTCTTCCCCGATGCTTGCTGCTGCTATCCCTCCCTATGTCCTTCTCTCCCTCTCTTCTTCTGATATGCATCCATCCATCCTTGCAGATTTGGAGGCAGTCTTTGCTCTTCCAAGTGGTAATCTCTTGTTAGTTTTAGGCATCTCATAAGTATCTTCTCTTAATATACTTCCCTCCTGTTTACCTTTGATCCATCAGGTTTTCAATTGGCCCACCAATATTTCCATGCAGAACATCATTCCAATATTTAGTGAGATCTTTGTTTTGAGTTTCTGTACTGTCATTTTCTCCCTATCACCGTTTCCGTCTTTGTTCTATAATGAATTCTCAAGTTCGTCTTCCACATTACTTAGTCTGTCAGTGCCAGTCCTGCTATTTCTGCCTTAAATGAGGGCTTATTTCTGCTTTTTGAAAAATTTTTTTTTCTTGCAGAATTTCTTATTTTAATAAAGCCTACTTTCTTCTCGTCTTATTGCTTCTAGGTCTATTTTCTCACTGACCTTTTTCTATTTCATTTCATCATCTATTGAGATAGAAACAACTTTCAATTTTTTTTTCACTTGTTTCCTTGAATAAAAATTTCTAGAGGTACCTTTTTTTTTTCCTGAGTCTTCCAGAAGGTGTTCGCTTTCCCTTAATCTTCCCAACTTTTCGGGTTGCTACACCCTCAGATGCGAAGCAGGTGGGATGAGGCCCCTGCCCCGCTGCTCCGACCACTTCTGTAGTGGCTGAATCTCTGCTGGAGTCGCAGATGGCGGGTAGGTTGGTGAGCCCAGCGCCTCACACATTTCCTGTCGACTTCTGCTCTCTCAGACAGAAATGGGATCCACTCCTACGTCCACTGCCGGCTCGCTAGTACACGGAACAGATGGACTGCATGGGAAACTCTAGCCCTGGTTTTTACTGCTTCTATTTCTGTCTCCTCCCAGACCCATAGTGCTTTATTTATGGAGACTACTATGCTGGTAGCCCACAACCTAAGTCTTGCCCAGGTGTTTTCTGAAGAGCTGCAGTCTCTGGATGTAGATAGGGTTGAGGTGGGGGTGAGTAAAATGAGAAATTACCATCTGGCTGTCCCAAAAAATACCGTGAGCTCAGTGAAGGACTAGTCGGCTAGCTTTCTGATAGGCACAGTTCACATGTTTCTCAACTAAATGTCGTATACAATGGAAGTGAGACAAAGGATTCTTCTCCCTTCATTCAAGTGTAGTTCTTCCTTTTAGACACAAAGCGCAGGGGGTCCCCTCACTGTGGCATGGTGCTTATGAGTCAGGTTCCAGGGGCATTAAAGCCAGATTCATCTAGATTTTGGAAATAAGCTCAAGTTCTAGTTTTCACAGGTGTTATGAATTTTCATTTTTGTATCTCTTCAGAGCTATTTTAATGAGGCCTTGAGAAAGGCCAGGTGCCACTTGAAGCTGGCTCATTTATTTAAGA
>NW_012140080.1:7317671-7318316 GCF_000956105.1 Propithecus coquereli
GGTTATTACAGTATGGAATTCATTCTATTTTCTAAATGCAATATACTTTTTTTGTTTTCTAGATTTATTGAGGTATAATTGACCAATAACAGTTGTATTAACATATGTTTAAGATTTACGATGTAGCGTTTTGATGTACATATACATTGTGAAATCATTGCCACAATCAAGCTGATTAACATATTTACTACCTCACATAGTTACCCTGTGTGTGTCTCCGTGTGTGTGGTGAGAACACTTACCTACTCTCTTAGCAAATTTCACATACAGGATACATCGTTATTAACCATAGTTCCCATGCTGTACACTGGGTCTCCAGAGTTTATTCATCTTATAACTAACAATTTGTACCCTTTGACCAACATCTTCTTATTTCCCCCACTCCTTGACTTCATGTCTTTACTTTCTGTTTCTGTGGGTTCAACTCTTCTAAATCCCAAGTATGTAGGAAATTAAATATTTCAACTTAAAGCTGTTGGAACTTTAAATTATTTTTAGCCTTGAGAGGAATGTGAGGGGCAGAACTTCACTGTGGACAAAGGTTGTTTTATTATGCAGATAAAGCTGCCCAGGTAATCTCTGGAGCTGCCCTCAGGAGAATAGGTGAGAAGTCTGTTTGGGCTAATGAAAATTCCCAGTTTCTTC
>NW_012140080.1:7318366-7321097 GCF_000956105.1 Propithecus coquereli
TAGTCCGGTTGCATGGCTATTGAGTGAGAGTAGGGAGCAAAGAATGACATAGATGAGATACATAATACAGGCTAAGTGCTATATGGTTTAGTGTGGTGTCATGTGGATGGACTTATTTGGTACAATTATAATATTTAAATGGAACACTTTCTTCCTTTGAGGCCCCCAGGGCAAGGTGAAAAACAATAGATGGTAAGTAGCCCTTATTTCAACATGAGGACTACACCAGCCATATGTAAGGTTGCCAGAAAAAATAGAGTATACCCAGTTATATTTGAATTTCAAATATACCATAAATAATTTTTTAGTATAAGTATGTCCCAAGTGTACAGGACTTGGAAAAGGAGATGTCAGAACACTTTTAGTGACACCTTAAAGATACATTAATAAAAGAGGGGAGGCTGAGGAGGCCAGGTGATATAATTTTGGTGTCATTCCCACTGCCTCTGTTGGGGAGAGGAGGATGTACTTCCTTCTACCAACACCTCCTGGAAGAGTCAAGATGAAACACTGGCTGGTGCCAACTGCTCGGTAGCAGAGCACGGAGGAGAGGCTGCATTGAAAGCATGTGGTGCCTCCACTGAAGACAGGTCAGGGGGTACATTTCCTATGGCTCAGACACAGTCCCACAGGAGGCAGCAGGCCTGCAGGTGGTTTGCAAATGAACTCCACTCAGAAGTCTCCTTCCAGCAATGAATGGCTTTGGCAGAAAGAGACTCATCAGTTTCAAGAGCTGAGGTGGTTGCCATAAGCTGCCACCTGGAAAAGATTGAGAAAGGTAGAAGCTGGTGTTCTCAGAGAACTTTCTGCAGGATTTGTCCAAGTGCCCCAGGACAGACCCATAGAAAGGCCGGGGAGCACTTGTGCAGATCACCGACTCTCTCCCTCACTCACATTCGTTCCTGCCTTATCACATACGTGAATGTGTGCTAGGTGCATGTCTTTGTACTGCATGTCTGCTGGGCACTGTGCTGGGCACTTGGGATACATCAGAGAGCCTGAAAGACACAGACACTTGCTCTTCAGGAGCAAAGGGCTGGCAGAGAGTGAGCCAAACCTGATAAATACCTACATTATAGAGTATGTTAGAAAGTAAAAATTGTTATGCTTTCAATTGGCCAAAAGAGAGCATAGCATATAGCAAAATTCCCTAGTTGGAATTGTGATTTATGATGGAGAAAGCTAACTGAGAGTCGGGGTTGTGGGGAGCTGCTGGGGAGAAATGTTGCCAGCCTACCCTATCCCCCTTCTGTTCCTCCATCCTGGCACTTGGTCATGGAGACATTAGCAGGGATGAGAGTGGAGCGTGAAAGAGACCATTTTCCACTGGGAATGGAAGGGAGGCCGCAGAGGGAAGAGAGAATGAAAAGAGGGTGGGCACCAGTGCCAGAGGCCAACATTTCTAAAGGCTGTATTTGAGTGAGAGTTTAAAAGAGAAATAAACAGAGAAAGGGATATATTTAAAGCTATTTAGCTGTTCAATTTCAATTATTTTAGCTTGTCAAAATAATCCCCTTCTGAATATGACTCTGTGCTAAGGCTGATTTCAAAGTTAGGCACCAAGCCAGCTTCGCAGGTTCACGTTCAGGTTGCCAAAGGTTATATTCATAGCAGCATGGTTTGTGGAAAGAAGGAGCTGAAGATCACTAGGGGAATGTGTAAATAAAATGTGGTATACGCCGGTAACACTAATGGACTAGGTTTGCATATAGCCACCTGGATAGATTTCAAAATATGGGGTGGCATACAAAATGAAAAAATGTTTACTAGCCTAACACCATAAATATAATTGAAAATGCACAAAGACAAAACAACTCTATTTTTTTATGGTACATGACATCCAAATAGATACAATGAATGTAAATCCAAGGGCTAAATAACAAATATACTAGAGTAGTTGCCAAGGAAAGGAAGAAAATGGGAATGGGGAAGGAACAGCAATGAACAGCTACTGACACTGTCCCATATAAGGCCATGTAGGAAGTGTCACTGATCGTCTCTCACCAGGTAGGGCCATTGACCATGCTGCTCCAAGGCGCAAGTACTTTGTAAGCTGTAGGCTGCTCCTTTCTGCTGCCCCTGGAAGCAGCAGAGTGAGCTAAGGAACGTGGTAGTAATAAGGGAAGAGGGGTGTGCTAAATTCTGCTGTTTAATTGTGACTCTCTTATGGGCATCCTACTTCTTTGTGAATGAGTAGAGGCTGCAAGAAAGATCAGAGGGACCCTGGAAGGCATCACTAGACCCAGATGCCAGTAACAGATGAGAGCCTCAGGTTTCTCCTGGTCTTCTTGCTAAAATAAGTTTGCAGCTTCCCAATAAATGGGCCACAGCCAGGGTTCTCTACTGGGCTGTAGGGACCATGGCAAGCCCAGGCTACTGCTTGGTCTCAGTCCATGGGGTCTAGGATTGGAGAACAGCCTTATCTCTGGGGCAGACAATTAGATCTCTCCTGCAGGTGAGCCTGGGTTCCTGATCCCTGTCCTACTTCTTTTTCCTCTGCACAACTCGTTAATGAGTGGTGATGATTAGCTGAAGGAGAAACCCTCCTCCTACCCTTTTAGATTCTAATTGGGGAAATGTTAGGCTATTTTTTTTTAACAAGTCGGCATGCTTCTAGCTTTTTTGTCAGCTCACATTTGAACTTAATCCTACTAACTTCTCCTAAAGTGTGAAACCTAGGTACAAGTGGAAACCATCTGCCTTCCGCACCGCACTGCAAGATGAAATTTCT
>NW_012140080.1:7331492-7332322 GCF_000956105.1 Propithecus coquereli
GCACCTACTATTTTCTGAGAATAAAGTAAAATAAGATGTAGATCCTGTCCTCAAGAAACTGGGGAGAGTGCCAAGGGAATGTGATATATCTGTTACGGTAAAAGTATGCACAGAGAGTTAGGACTAGGATCAAAGTCAGACCTCACAGTTAGGGGAGGTGATGTTTACCTGTATCTTAAATTATAAACGGGAGTTAGTCATATGGAGGGAGATGGAGGCAAAGAATTCTTCAATTGGAGGGAAGAAGATAGGATATGGAGCCGTAAAACGTCACGATGGCTCAAAGATTACAGTATATTACAATGATTACAACTAGCATTTGTAAGTGTGTTAGAAGAACGTGGACCAGTGATCTTCAAACGTTATTATGCATCATTATTATGCATCAAGTCACCTGAAAGACTTGTTATTTTTAATTTTATTTATTGATACTTAATAGATATACATATTTTGAGGGTACATGTGATAATTTAATATATTCATATAACCTCTAAAGATCAACTCAGTATAATTAGGATATCCATCACCTTAAATATTTGTCTTTTCTTTACACTAGAAACATTTGCATTATTCTTTTCTAGATATTTTGAAATATGCAGTAGATTATTGTAAACTGTAGTCACCCTGCTGATCTATCAAACACTATGTCTTATTTCTTCTATCAAACTGTACATTGGTACCCAATAATCAGCCCTTTGAGTCCTCCCCCCTCCCCTCCCTGCCTCTGGTAAACACCAGTCTGCTCTATCTTTATGAGATCCACGTTTTTAGCCCCCACATATGAACGAGAAGATGCCATATTTGTCTTTCCGTGCTTGATTTATTTCACT
>NW_012140080.1:7332372-7334287 GCF_000956105.1 Propithecus coquereli
CTTTTCTAACCCATTAAAGAAGAAGATTGGTCAATGTG
Source organism: Propithecus coquereli (assembly GCF_000956105.1). Lineage (NCBI taxonomy): Eukaryota > Metazoa > Chordata > Mammalia > Primates > Indriidae > Propithecus > Propithecus coquereli. Next base: position 7,332,411 of record NW_012140080.1, read on the forward strand.
TTGATAATTTTTCAGCCCTATACTTTGCTTTCCATGTGGAAAGCAGTAGAGTGTGGGAGTTACATGCACAGGCTCTGAAGTCCCACTGTATTTGAATCCTAGCTCTTTCACCTAATGACTGTGTGACGTTGGAAACTTACTTAAATTCAATATACCTCACTTTCCGTATCAGCAAAATGGGAATATTAATAGTTCTCGCCGTGAGGGGTGGCTGTGAAAATAAAATGAGTCAATACGTGCGTTGCTCGCTTTCCCAAACTGCCAGGCTTGTCATGTGGCATAGTCAGTTAGTGCTTCTGGATGGATATCCTTGTACCCTCTATATATCCCAGCTTCCCTGCAGTTAGACTGGGGCTCTGTGACTAGCTCTGGCAGCAGTGATCTGTGTCACTGCCAAGCCAAGGTGGTTAAGGACCAATATGCTTTCTTCATCCCTCTCTTCTCCACCTGTGATGACTCTGGAGACCACATGTTTCTGATGATGCAGCTTTGATACGGTAAGAGCCAGGGGCCCCAAGCCATAGCTTGAAAGAGAGACACACAGGTCAGCCGCCCAATCCATGGTGAACTTTGCATGAATGAGAAATAAATTTTTTACTGCAATATGTGATAAGCCAATGAGATGTTTGGGGGTTTGATTATTGCTACAACAGAGCCTAACATTACCCTGTTACAAGTCATAAGCAATTTAAGATACAGACAAATAACCCTGCTTCCTCCTTTTTAAGAAAATTTTATTTTAGACCTATTTTAATTTTTTATAATAACTTACATTATGCCATAAAACTCTTCAAGAAATAAGCATGTATATTTAATTTTTACTGTATAATATATTCAAAGATTTTTACATTGAATTTTGAGGTTACTCTGTTTGGTCTCTAATGGGTACCAGAGTAACCTATGGAATTACATCCAGAGACGCACCTGAAGAATTTCTGGTAACAATTATCTGGGAAAGAGACATGCTTTGCTTCAGCAAAGAAAGCTTTAAGGTGTGAAATTCTCTTGTTCTTGACACTGGTTCTTGGTAACGAAAGTGTCAAGGTATCTAAAAGGCAGTAAAAAACTGGGAATTGCAGTATCAGGAGTCTCCGCCCTTCGAAACAGTTCGGGTACCATGGAAGTTGAGATTCCAACAAGGGCTGTGGCCCAATACCACGGTGGCAGCAGAATTGATAATTTTTTTTCAAAGGAAAAATAGTAAAAGGAAGATAAGCTCAAGGCAACAAAAGTGGTGTCTCTTGGTCTCCCAGCAAACAAAATTCTCCTTCCAGAATTAACCACGGAAACAAATGGTTTTGTTTTTCTTGAGAAAGACAGCATTTTCTTAATTATGTTGAAAAAAAATTGGTGACTTTTTTCACTAATCCTTAAGGATTTCAATTATACTGTGATTCATAATCTTATGAATAAGCACCAATTAGAATATGCCTTTGAGTGTACAGTACTCCACTTCTAATTTGGAATTTTGAGCTTTTCTTTACTGTCTTTTCCAATTCTCTGGACTTAAAATTCTTGCATTTTTAGCCCACTAAATTGATGGCAAGCCAGTCTAACTCTCATACAAAACAATTAAAATGCCATGACTGGCTCTTGTTGATTTCAGATTTGGGTGACAATTTACAACAGTGGAAGTGATATAATATATTATTTCCCACACCAAATCCTACCACCCGACCTCACATAGCTGGGTATTTCTCTAGCATTTCTCTTGATATTTGCTTCCTTCAAATTTTTATGTAGGCTTTTACAAGGGAGTACCCAAGAGAGTGGTCTTTTAAAGTTATAAATTTATTATTAAATTTTAAAACATAGGTAACAAATTTATGTGATTTGAAATTCAAAAAGTATAAAGTGGTCAGCAGTGAAAATTGTCT
>NW_012140080.1:7336092-7337804 GCF_000956105.1 Propithecus coquereli
CAGTCTGCTCTATCTTTATGAGATCCACGTTTTTAGCCCCCACATATGAACGAGAAGATGCCATATTTGTCTTTCCGTGCTTGATTTATTTCACTTAACATGATGACCTCCACTTCCATCCATGTTTATCTATCTACATTCAACTTTATCAAGTAGGGCCAAATAGCTTTCTAACGTGGTTGTAACAATTTTGTCTCCCACCAGCAGTTTGAGAGTTCCCTTTGTAACACATCTTGCCTCAATTAGTTATCACTTCCTATCAGTGCTTCTAATCTGAGTCATTGTAAAATGTATTTACTTATATCTCATTGTTTAATTTGCATTTCCTTGATGAATAATGATGTAGCATTTCTTTTCACATGTTTATTGACCATTTGGACATCCACTTTTGTGGACTGCCTATTCAAGACTTTTGCCTACTTTCCATTCAGTTATCTGTTTTTAAAAAAATTTATTTATTAGACTAATGCATGGATATTTAATGAGTCCTTTGTCAGCTGCATACATTGCAAATGTCTTTTCACCTGGAAATGGTATCTTTTTATGATCAGGGGTTGTAATATTTTAACTACTCCCATTAATCAATCTTCTCCATGATGGTTAACGTTTCTCTGTCTACTCCAAGGTGGAGAAGAAATTTTCATGTTATTTTCCAGAAATTTTATTGTTTTATCTTTCACATTTATAATATATCAACAATCTCCCTTGAATTGATTTTTCTATGTGGAGTGAGGTAGGAATAAAAATTTTCTTTTTCTATATGGATATCCAAATCACTCAGCACCATTTATTGAAAAGACCATCCTTTCAATACTGTGCTGACGTCTCACCTTTGTTAAAATGTGAATGTTTGTGCAAGGTTAGATATGTTTCTGGATTCTCTCTTCAGTTCTCCTTGTCTGTCTGTCAGTCCTTGCACTAAATACCATACTACCTTAATTGCTGCGGCTCTATAATAAGTTATGACATCCAGGAGTATAAGTACTCCATACTCACAATTATCTTTGCTTTTCTTGCCATTTCATTTCCATATGAACTTCACAAACGCACAAATGAATACCCTGCTGGGGTATTAGCTAGGATTGCACTAATCTATTGATCCTTTTGGGAAGAACTAACATATCAACAATATTGAGTCTCTAGATTCACAAATATGTCTTATTCTTTCATTTAAGGTTTTAAAAATGTTTCTCAATAAATTTATGTAGTTTTCATTTATGTAGGCTATATATTATAATGTATGTGTTTCCTCAGCACTTGGATCAGGAAACAGATTTATTATAAACATCCCAGAATCCCCTGTTAGTGGATCTCCCAATCACTGCTATTTTCTTCACCACCCTATCAGTTAGATTTGCTGCACAACAATGGGCTCCAAAATTTAGTGGCTTAAAACAACAGTCATTTGCATTTTTGTGGATTGACAATTTGGGCTCAACTCAGCTGGGCAGTTCTTGGATCTGGAACAGACCAGCTAATCTCAGCAGGGGCTCGTGTGCGCATGCACCTGCAGGTAGCTGCCGGATTACAGGCGGGCCGGGTGGTTGACTTTTGACTGGAGTGTAATCCATCCAGCAAGCAACCCAGGCTTGTTCACAGAGTGGCAGCATTGGAACGGTAGCCAGAGTAGAAGCTGCCAGGCTTCCTGAGACCTCCGCTCAGGACTGACCCATTGCTCTGCCACATTCTATTGTCAAAACAAGTCACAAGGC
>NW_012140080.1:7348869-7349379 GCF_000956105.1 Propithecus coquereli
CTTATAATAAAGTTTGAAATCTGGTAAATTGATACCTCCCATTTTGTTTTTATTGCCTAGAATCGTTTTTGCTATGCGGGGTCTTCTCTGGTTCCATATGAAGCATAAAATTAATTTTTCTATATCTGTGAAAAAGGATGTTGTATACCCTTATTTCTGAAAAATAGTTTTTCTAGCTAAGGAATTCTAGATTGGTGATAATTTTCTTTCATCACTTAAACAAAATTGTTTATTGTCTTTATTTTTCATTGTTTCTTTTCAGAAGTCACTTGTCAGTCTTATTTTGTTCTTTCATAGGTAATATATCCTTTACCTCTGGCTGTTTTAAAATTTTTTCTTTTTATATTCAATTTTCAGTTGCTTTACCATGATATGATAGGTATGGTTTTACATATAGTCACTTATATTTGTCCTGCTTGGGGTTTATAATGATTTAAGACCTTTCATCAATTTTGGAAAATTCTCAACCATTATCTTTTTTGAATATTGAACAGCCCTTTTCTAGATCTT
>NW_012140080.1:7349779-7366440 GCF_000956105.1 Propithecus coquereli
AAAGTCTGTTTGTGAAAACTCAGTTGTCTGGATCACTTTCGGAGCTATTTCTATTATCTGCTTTCTGTTTTTTTCTATTTATTCCGATTTTGGAAAAAACTCCACAATTCCATGACAAAGACATTGTATAAGAAATAATAAGGTCTTTCTCTATGAGCCTTAGCTTCTGACAGGCAGCTAGAATAGGGAAGATTACCCAATTGCAATTGGAGATCGAGCAGAGAATAGGGAAGATTACCCAATTGCAATTGGAGATCGAGCAGTTTTAAGGTTGTGTTTCAGACTTTATAATGCCTGATCAATTTTTGCTTTCCTCTAATTCCTAGAGTGTGATTCTCAGGGATTGCAAATGAAAACGTGTTTATCACTATTCATCTTTCTTCAGAGGCCCTGCATTTCATTTTTAAAAATCTCCCCAGCATTGTGAAACTGCCAAAAGCTCTAAACTTCTTGACTGCCACATTCTGCTAAGCTTCTCTTGGTCAAAGCAAATTCGGAATGAGCAAATGCTTCCGGGAGAAAAGCTGCATATCATCAGTCTTACCTATCTCTGCTGCTTTTCTCTTAGCTCCTCAATTCCTGGGTATGTTAGCAGCCCTGAACTCCAACTTTTTTCTCACCAGATGTTGAAATTGCTGAAAGCTGTCCTCAGTTTCTCTGTCTCTTAGTAGTTGCTTTTTGCTCATTTTCTCAGTTTCTTTGTCTGTACCTCTTGCAAAATGGCAAATGACTTGAGTCATCTCAGTTTCTCTTCTCTTCAAGGCCTTTCAGGTTCTGGCTACCTTGGTAGCTCTCTGTTGCCTATAAATTTCTTTTTAATCTTTCTATTATAGCTGTTCTTAGTGGGCGATTTGATCTGCTATAAATTAATCCTTAATTGTCAAAAACGGAATGTCTTTTTCTTTGTTTTTTTTTTCAGCTACATAGTATACCATTGCATAGATATTCTAAAATGTCTTTATACAGTCCTGAGTTATAGAAACTTAGGTTGTTTCCAATATTCGTGATTGCAAACCATAAAGCAGTGAGTAACTTTATATCTACATTACTTCACGCATATGCAAATATATACGTAACATAAATTCCTAGAATGAAATTGCTTAATCAAAGGGAACATGCATTTGTATTTTGGTATATGTTGCCTATTTTTCTCCACAGAACTTATGCCAATTTTCATATAATATGTAAATATGATATCAGCTATGACCATGCCTCTTTTTCCACAGCCTAACAACATAATGTGTTATTTTAATTTTGGTATTTGTCAATGGTAACTAAAAATGGTATCTCATTATAGTTTTTATTTGCATTACTTTTATTGTGAGAGAGACTGAACACTTTTCATATAGTTAAAGTCCCAAGTTAACACACTGATCTATAGATTTGTTATAGATGATCAACTTTTCCCAGCTTATATTTCCCTAAATTCACGTGAAATTTTCGGCAAAAAAATGCTGTATTTTACGTTTTCCCACTTCAGCAATTCATAAAAAAGCCTCTGAGAAAAGAAACTCCTTTAACATTTTTCATTGAGGAAAAAATATATAATGTTAATTATTTTAACTAATTATAAACATATGATTTGGTGGCATTAAATACATTCATGATGTTGTGTAATCATCACTATTATCTATACCCAATATCTATATAGTCTCTTCTCAGTTGGAACTTGTCTCTCTGCTTAAAAGAATCTTCCCCAATACTTAGAGGGGTTTTTATCACTCACTTATTTAGGTCTCTAATCAGAGAATTTTTCTTTCTAACTCTTCTTTCTAAACTATCCCTGAATATTAGCTATCCCATTATTAGCCTATCTTATTTTTCTTTACAGGTCTCGATTCTTGGCACTACATTAAATGTTCATTTATATATTTCTTTGTTACCTGTTCACCAATATAAGCTCGACGACGGCAAGGCGTTGTTTTGTTCAGTGCTATATTGCCAGCACTTAAGACAGCACTTAAAACAGCACCTTGAATACTTGTTAGGTACTTAGCAAATATTTTCTGAATAGATGAACTATTAATAAATATACTGATGAAAAAGTTGCCTAAGAATTAAAGGAAATTTATTGGCCCACTGAAATAAAAACATCTATTCAGATATGCTAGATCAAGCACCCATACAATGTCATTGGTATGCTCTCTCCCTCCACCCCTCAGTTCTTCTTTCCTCCCTGTTGGCTTCACTTTCTAGCAAGTCCTTCCCTCATGTGGTCCCTGGCAGCCCTAGGCTTACATCATGCCGGGTTAAAACATCCAGAGAAGAGGACGCACAGCTTTCCCAGTGGCACCAGCAGAATTTCAGGGCTTTCCTGGGTTTTACTGGGCAACACACCCGAACCAAATACTCTGGCCAAGGAGCTGAACTATGCTTACTGGCCAACCCTAGGTCACTTGTCCCATCCTCAAGCCCATTGAAGCCATGTGGACCAAGAATGGGGAAGGACAGTTCTTCAAAGAAAAATCAAGGTGTAGACACTAGAAGATGGGCGAAGGGATGCCAGGAAGGCGAAAGGAACAGAAATACCCTGCTCCCTATGATTGAAAAAAGAAAGAGAAAAACAAACAAAACAAATTTTCTGATTTATTTATTTGCTTATTGTTTGTTTGTCTCCCTACCTCCCAGAATGTGAATTCCATGAGGGCAGGGATTTTTGTCTCTTTCGTCCACTGTCATATCCCCAGAGCCCAGAACTGTGCCTGGCATACAGCAGCACTCAGTGAATCTTTGTTGAATAAATGAATGAGATCATTTGAGTCTCAGTGGTTTTTATGTTCTCTGTGCTCTCTTCTCATTTCTGTGCTCTGTATTTTAAAGGATAGTGTTATACAATCTGATATATTTTGCTTATTCCTTTACAAGATTTTAATTGTTTCTCTTTCATTCTCATTTCTTATAGTATTTCTGACTTCAATGTTGTTCAAAAGAATGAATGCAGCTATTACCTAAAAATGTGTTTAAATTATCTTCTGATAATGTGCATAGCTGAACTAGCTTCACTGAAACTCAGAACAACATGTGCACATACACACACACACACACAGATACACACACACACTAACTACAAGCTATGCACTGTAGTTTTATAGCAATTCTCATTGTAGTTTGTACCAGGGAAATAACAATCCCCTGTGATCAGAGCTTTATATTTTTTTTAATGCTCAGCTGTCATTAACATAAAGGTTTTCTAATTCGTTTTGTCACTTTTGTACTAGAAAAGGCAAAAGAAGAATGAAAACCAATTTTGACACATAAAAATAAAACGTTTAAATCAAATTGAAAATATTTTATAATGGTCAGAGGCTAGTTGTGGCTTTCTCAAAGGATGCCAGTGTTTGAGTCTGGCAACCTAGTAGAATTTGACCGTCTTGCACACTTTTCCCTCTACAGGGCAAAAAATATAAGTAGAACTCTCTTCTCCCTTAATCTTATTTCCTTTTCTAATTTATGAGATGTTTTCATAAAACATCTCCACAGTCTTGTGCCCCTCCTTCCAAATGCCTGACATGCTGCCTACTTTTCAATAAGAAGAGTTAATGTAGCTTTGTCCCATTTCTCTTTGTGTCATGGCTGCCAAATTAGAATTACTGTGTTGAGTTTAAGGCTTGTGAATTTACATATAAAAATATATTTTCAGTCTCCTTTTCCCCCTATAATCCTGATTTTGCATTTTTGTTTTCTTTACTTTTTGGTCAATAATTTTGGTTATATTTTATAATACTTCAAAGCTTTTATGGAAAGAAACAAGTTATAAATGAGTCAATTAAAATTTTAGAATATGTTTATGTGCTGATCACTGTAACATTCACTAGGGGTGACGTGGAGGACCTAAGCAAAGGATGAGACCTCCCATGCTCTTGAAGAGTTTACAGTAATATTTGTTGAATGGAACCAGTGTGGATCCAAGGATCAGGGTGGAACACTCTGTCTTAGGATTCCAGAGATCATGATGGCTATTGGTTACTCAGAAAATGACTTACAACCTTTTCAAATATGAGAAGCTCCTTTTAACGTCAAAAGATACTATAAGCCCTGTATTAGTCAGGATAGGTTAGGCTATGTGGCAATAACAACTTCAAAATGCGAACAACGTAAAACTATCAATTTTATTTCTAGCTCATACTACACATCCATCCTGAATCAATGCAGGCTGCCAATCATCACAGCAACTCTGGCAGTCAGGCTGATGGAGCCACCATCATCTCTGATCACTGAAGCAGAAGAAAGAGTGGAAATTCTAGAGGGTCTCCCACTGGCAGTCAAAGCCTGGTTCAGAAGTGACAGTCATCACTTGCACTCACAACTCATTCACCAAAACTAGTCACATGGCACCACCCACCTATAAGGGGGCCCAGATATTCAGCCCTTGCATGGGCTCAGAAGGAGGGGAGAACTGGAAATATTGGCTAAATGCACAAATGAGCACCACAGAGGTACCTGCACAATGGTGATTATCAATTTTTAACATTGGTCATTTGAGAAAATACATAACGATAAAAAGTTGCTATGAACTTGAGGAACACTTTGAAAGTAATGTACATTGCATGAAACGTATTGATAACTAAGTAAATGTAACGAGACTAAAACATTTTTATGAGAATTAGTACCAGGAAAGAAACAGCACCAGGATTATTCTTAGGGAGAGAACTGCCTTAGGGAAACTAGCCTGATGATTACAGGGAAGGAATGGTGGGAATGTGAGGCAGGAACTCTTCTCCATAATACAGAGGGAAGAATTTAGAGTTTTAGAAGGCAGTACAAGAGGACAAAAGGGAGGAAGAATGGGGAAAAGGAGAGAGAAGAGAGAGAGAGGAGAGAGGGGCTAGCAAATGGGAAAAAGGACTGGTTCCCTGAAACGACTTTCTTCTTTGACCTTCCCCCCACCCACAAACTTCAGTAATATTTAGTAAACATATAAGTGCAAGATGTGAGTACATTCTGGTTGTGAAAACTAAAGAAGGAGACACATTTCATGCTGGACTGAAGTAGCAAATGTCTACAGCCTGTAATGATGCAGGGAACTTGAGATAGAAGAGGACTAGAGAACACAAATTGTTCAGAAGTTTGCATAAGGCTTGGAGAAGGTTTTAGCCTCTCCAAGGCCATAAACTGCCAATTTTATATAACCCTTGAAGGTTCCCAGTTGATATTTTTGTTAATTAATATTACATATTGTCATAAATTAATATATTTTTAAATGCATTTAAATCAATTTGTGCATTGACTTATTCATTTAAGACTTACTGAATGCAAACGAGACACAGAAGAACATGATAAAGAAGATTCAACTATGGAGCTTATCACTACTCAGGAGAGGCAGAAGTTAAACAAATCCATATGGAATAGACTTACATTATTTATTTATTCTTCAATAATGCTCAATGGTTATAGATCTATAGACCCAGCCCATAGGTTTTGTGGTTTGGGACCATAGTACCAGGAATTTAGGCTATTCCTTAGCAGGCCTGACATGGAAGGACCTAAGGATATCTATATCAAATTCAATTTTTGTCTTTTTTGAGAGTGCTCAAAGGCACTCTCCAATGCATAAGAGATCCATGCCAGATAGTTAGCAATTACAATGAAGGAGAGAAATTACATTTAAGGAACTAAATATATCAATTAAATAGAGATTTTAAAATAAATATTTAAAAACGTTCAGGAATAATGGAATCCACAAAGCAAGATTTAGATTATATATAAAAAAAGGATAGACAAGTTTGAATAAGAAACAAATGGATATTCTAGAGATGAAATATATAGTCACTGAAAAAATAATTTAAAAACACTCAATAGGGAGGTTCAAAAGGGGCTTAAATATAGTTGAATGTGGAATTAGTGAATTGAAATATGGATCAGAGGAAATCAATCAAAATACAACTCAGAAAGGAAATAGAATATTTAAGTATGAAAAAGAAGGTAAGAGCCACAGAGAAAAGAGAGCTCAATTTAAATAACGGTGATTACACAAGGCAAGATTTGGTGAGGGCAAGAAATTATGGATGGTAATTATTTGCAATTGAAGAAACAAATGAGCTCTTAGAGTAAAGAAACATAGAATGCTGTACAAAAATAGGTAAAAAAAATTATCTCTTATTCACATCACAGTAAAGTTACAAAATATCTAGGAAAAGGAGAAGATTTGAAAAGCTGCCAGAGACAAAAGATAAAGTCAGTAAAGAAATGATCATCGGATTTATTGCAGACTTCTCATCAGCAATCACTAATGTGATAGGATGATAAAATTCCATCTTTGCAGAGCAATGAAAAAATAACTGTCCACCTAGTAGAAGTCTCTACTTACCTATACTGTGGTCACACAAAGTGAGGGTGACACAGGACATTTTCAGTCATATGGAGACCAAGCACACGTGCCATTCACAGACATTCATTGAAAGAACTACTAAAAGATTACACTTCAGGAAGAAGGAAGGCTGCAAATAGCAATGATTTGAAAGAAAGAAAAGGCCAAAAATAAATGAACTAAGTATAGAACTTAAGTAGTTTTTTTTTAAAGACAAAAAGGAAAACTTGGAGAAAAAAATTAATAGAGATAAAAGCTGAATATAATAAAATAGAAAACAAGGGACAGTAGAAAAGATAAATAAAATTAAAAAATTTTGAACTATAAATGAAAGTAAAGTAAATATATGACAGAATTTAATCCTGAAGAGAAGAGGAAGAAGAGGAAGAGGGGTAGCAGGAGGAGACCCGAGCTAATAATCATCAAAGTGATTGAAAAGTTAATTAGATAGACTTTTTTTTTTTTTTGAGACAGAGTCTCACTGTGTTGCCCGGGCTAGTACCGTGGCGTCATCCTAGCTCACAGCAACCTCAAACTCCTGGGCTCAAGCGATCCTCCTGCCTCAGCCTCCCAAGTAGCTGGGACTACAGGCACGTGCCACCATGCCCGGCTAATTTTTTCTATGTATTTTTAGTTGTCCGATTAATTTCTTTCTATTTTTAGTAGAGACGGGGTCTCGCTCTTGCTCAGGCTGGTTTCGAACTCCTGAGCTCAAACAATCCGCCCGCCTCGGCCTCCCAGAGAGCTAGGATTACAGGCGTGAGCCACCGCGCCTGGCCTAGATAAACTTTTAAATTCATTTTTTTTTTAATGAAAAATGTCAGAACCCAGATAGTGTATCTAGCTTTTGAAGAACATGTTATTCCTAAGTTACTTATTTTTTTCCAGGTCGAATGAAAAGATGGAAAACTTCCTGAATCATTTTAAGAAACTAACATAACATTAATACCCAAACCTGATAAAAATAATCTGAAAATGAAAACTAGAGAATGATTATACTTAGGGATATCAATACAAGCCATTCTAAATAAAATATTTCTAAACTGAATAGAGCAGTCTATTAAAATAATAATACAGTATAGTTAGATAGGCTTTATTCCAGAAGGAATGGCTTAGTGTTAGACTACCTATTAATTCATTTAATCAATAGACCAGCAGGAAACAATACAAAATCATCACAATAGGTCCTCTATGTAACATTTGAAAATGTGAAATATTTACTACTGATTTAAAAAAATCCTAGAAAACTAGAAATAATGAGAAACTTCCTTTACCTGGTAAAGAATACATATTCAAAACCAATAGCTCAAAGTCCATGGATGCATTCCCATTAAAATCAAGAATAATACAAAAATTCCTACTATGTCTAGCATTATTGAGCATTTTTGTGAAGTCTAGCCAATGTAACAGATACACATAAAATTATCATAAGGGAGGATACAGAGTAATCATTATTTATAGGTGATGTGGACTTCTACCAAGAGAATTAATGAGACCATCTTGAGCTAATATATTTAAATAATGCAACAAGCTAAAAATAATATCATAACTTTGCTCTACTCTATGCCATCAATCATCAGTAAGAAAATATATTGGAAAATGTTCCTGTTTAAAATAGTGGAAATAAAATTAGGGAAAACATTACCAAGAAATTTTTATTGTTTATATTAATTCAAAGGAGAAAAAAAGAGAAAAACCTCTGAATCGAGTCTACTTCTCCAAGGTATATAAAGGACTTCTTGCAACAATATGGGAAGACTAAATATTATAACGGTAAGCAATCTCTCTCAAATTAAGGTACCACAATTCCAAATGAATACCCCTATGAGATTTTTGGGAGTGAGATGTGGGTAGGAGCAATAAATGATTTTTAAAATGACACAGAATAAATAAGGGCTAGTTGACAATAGCATTTTGGGGATAAGCACATAACATGCATTATCTGATTTAATCCTTATGAAATTTTAAGTCTAAACTTAAGCTGAGAAAGGTTACGTAATTTTCCAAGGGTCACACAGCTGGGTGGATTTGGGACTCCAACATGGGTCTGAAGATCTTTTTCCGGAAACTGAGATTTTTTAAAATTGTGCTATATATTGCAAGAGCAACAACCATTTAAATTTTTTGTATTAAGAATATGTAGAACCCACAGGAAGAAATAGTTTCCACTAAGAGCTGTTACTCACATTCCATTCAAAGTCTATTAGAAAAAGGGATACTTAAAGTCTTTCCTTACCTACCCTTAAAATAGTGGTCTTACAGAAAGCTGTTTATGATATGTGGATCATTCTGTTTTGCAATGTTTTTATATATGATATCTATAGCATAAAATGATATTTTCAGCTTTTTATGTGAATATATATTTATATACATTTTTATATATTATATATACAATGCATATTTATAATTATATATACATATATTTTTACATATTAAAAATATATGTATTCCATTATCTATAAATGGATATTAATACTCTAAATGTTAACAGTAGCTAATTCTGAGTAATTTTTATTCTATTTTGTTTACAGTTACTTCTTTTAAAAGTTGTAACATTCCAAAAAGCACAGCTCTTTTTAAGCCGAAAAACACGAGAGGCTAAACGATTTCCCCAATATAGGTTCATAATGAAAAATTAAGCCAGTAATTTTTATCTGCCACCTGAAAAATAGTAGCATTAATAAAGTTATTTCGGGGATTTTATTTGTGAAAATTGTCAACTCCAATTCGCTTGATCTTTAGCAGTTATGTAAGTGTAAGGTAAAAATAAACAATGATTTAAATATGGTAATCAGGTGAAATTATAGCAGGCGTTTATTCCACCAACGGGTCATGCCCACTTCCAAGGCTATTGTAACAGGTCCTGATTTTCGTGCTGATGTCAGAGATGTGGTCCTGCTTGGCGGTGGGCTACGAGCCCCTCCCACTCCTCCCTCCACGATGCCAGCGAAGGGGTACACTAAGTGTCCCCAAACACTCCACTGATGAGCAGTGTTCTTTATCCACAGTAAGGTTCTGCTTGTTTGTTTGAAAATGCCCAGCGACTCTTGTTCTTGCCACGCAACTCCGCACGTTAACATGCATCTTAGCAAGACCTTAAATGCTGACTTCCACACGGCCGCACTTCAGCTACCCTCAGTATTTCCTTTTTGTTTGTTAGCTATAAAACTGAACAAATGGGACCCAGGGACTTTGGCACGGCTCCAAATCAGAGTGAAACGCATCCCGAATTGGCCCTTTGCCCAAAGGTATAATTTTCAGCTGTGAGTTGCCCTTAATTTTGAAAATCATCTTTGTAGCTTCAGATTTTTCAGGGCAGTAGAAACATTGTGTCTGCTCTCCAGGCATCCAGCATTAAAAAAAAAAACCACAAAAATAAAAATGCAGTATCGTGCTTTCTTTTTGCATCGGATCAGACTTCTTTAGCTAGAGGATTCAACATATTAAGAAAATTCAAGTGTAAATGATATGAATACCATGTGCTTGCTGGCTGTAAGTATCTCAGTAGTGTGCAGGTTTCTTTAGGTCATTTGATCTTGGATCATTCTTTCAAGTTTAATAGTGAGATATTTTAAATCTAAATTTCTCTGCCTTTACGAATAGTAAAAGCATCAGTTTCAATTACGTTGTTGTAAATAACAAATTATTCTGTGATTAAGGATAACAATTGACAATACATGTATTCAGTGAACATACATGCCTGTGTGTATAAAACATCAACAATATGCTAATGCATGGTGTTTTATAAGACTATCGAGCACAGGGACTTTTCAAACAGCAAGTTGATATTTGTTTCTATGAATAAAGTCTTCTAATATGTCTTAAATTCCATCAGGAAAATGATGGTCCTAATCAGTTGAGATTTGTTCTTCTTTGAGAAGATAATGCCTGTAGGAACTTGAAACATTTTTATAGTTGCTGCTTTTCTTTTTGTATTTATTAGGAGTAAGATGTGATATATTTCTATTTTACCAAGTTCAACTTACATTTGGCAAATCGATTTTTAAACAATCTGATTGAATTATGTCAGCTAATCCTATATATCTTTTATCCCGCAAACTGAAAAACAAATTTCGCAATTAAAGATAATTACATACCTTTTTTTGTCATTAGTTCTGCAAGAAATACACGTGGTGTTCAGAATCAGACATATGTGGTTTCTGATGCCCAAGTTGAAAAATTAAATCTATGCAGAAGACACCAGCAACTGCCAAAAATACGATACTTAACCTGTGTGAACCATGACATATACTCTCTGAGCCTCAATTTCCTCATCTAAAAACATAAGAAAATATTTCTTCTTTGCGAGGTTGTTGTGGGGAGTCATGAGATAATATGTGAATAGGTCTAGTACAGGACCTAACAACATTTAAAAATTTAATTACTGTTTTTCTTTTCAGATTATGAAAGGAATAGAAGCTTATTATACAGAACTGAAAAAAATAAAAGTCAGGCATGGTGGAGCATGCCAGTAGTCCCAGCTACTCAGGAGGCTGAGGCAGGAGGATTGCTTGAGCCCAGGAGTTTGAGGCTACAGTGAGCTATGATTGCGCCACTGCACTACAGCCTGGGTGACAGAGTGAGACCCCATTTCTGAAAAAAAGAAAAAGAAAAGTAGAAAAAAATCACCATTGTCATATCATCCACTTTTTTCAGCCTTTTTCCTAACATAGTTTTTGTAGTTGAGGTGTTGCTCAATATAAACTTTTATATTTTGCCTTAATTCAATTTACTTTATAACACCAGAATTTTCTCATGTTATTGCATGCTCTTCATAAACATCAGTTTTAGTGTCTGTGTACCATTTCCCTATTGTTGGATATGTTGTTTCCAATGTTTTGTCTTGTAGACAGTAGCATGATAAATATCTTTGTTTCTAACTATTGTATTTCAGATTGTTCTCTCAGAATAGATTATATTTATCCCATCTGCTCTTTTTTCCATGTTTCCAGCTTTTCTGCCTTCTTTTGGATTAATGATTTTTTATGATTCCATTTCGTCTCTTTATTGATTCATTTGTTACATAACTTGTTTGTTTCTTTTAGTGGATGTTTTAGTGTAGATAGTATACATCTTGCACTTATCACAGCCTGCCTTCAGGTTCTAGTTTACCACTTCACGTATAGTAGAAGAACTTTAAAATAGTATATGCCCGTCCCTCCCTCTTGGCTTGTGTGTTGTTTTTGTCATACAGTTTTCCTCTACATATGTTAGAAACATCACAATACATTATTTTTAATAATCAACTCTCTTTTAAAAGTAACAAAAAATTCTTTTATATTTAGTAACATATTTACTATTTCTGTTGTTCTTCATTCCTTTGTGTAGTTCAGATTTCCATCTGGTATCATCTATGATTTTCCATCTGCCTGAAGGACTTCCTTTGACATTTCTTGTAGCACAGATCTGCTGGGGTGATGCATTCTTTCAGCTTTTGTATGTCTGCAAAAGCCGGTCTTTTGCCTTCATTTCTCAAAGATTTTTCTGCTGAGTATAGAATTCCAGGTTGACTTTTTTTTCCTTTCAGTACATTAAATATGTTGCTCCACTAACTTCTGGCCTGCATTGTTTCTAACAAGAAGTTTGTTGTCATTCTTATCTTTGTTACTCAGTATAATGTGAGTTTTTAGTTTGGCTGCTTTTGAGATTTCTCTTTATCACTGGTTTTCGGCAATTTCAATATGATATTATTTGATGTAGTTTTCCTCAGGTTGTGCCTGGAGTTTGTTGAACTTAGATCTCTGGGTTTGCAGTTTTTATCAAATTTAGAACGTTTTCTGCCAGCCCAATTTCTTCAAATATTTTTTTCTGATCCCTCATCCTAAGCTCTGGAGACACCAATTACATGCATACTAGGCTGTTTGAAGTTGTCCTATACCCACTGCTTCTCTGTTCATTTATTTTAGTCTTTTTCACTCTGTATTTCATTTTGGATAATTTCTACTGCTATATCTTCATATTCATTAATCTTTTATATGGTCTAAAATGCTGTTAATATCATCCAATGTAATCTTCATCTTAGACATTGTAGTTTTCTTCTCTAGAAGTTCTATTTGGGTCTTTATATCTTGTACGTCTCTACTTAACATGTTCGATTTTTCCTCTATATATGGACTACAGTTATAATAATTATTTTAATGTTATTTTCTACTCCTATCATCTGTGTCATTTTGAAGTCTGTTTCTGTTTATTAGTTTTTCTCATCATTATGGGCCATATTTTCCTGCTTCTTTGCATGGCTAGTAATTTGTTATTGGACGCCAGATGTTGAGGCTCAGAAACAGTATGCCAAAGTGAAGGCCTCAGAAGCAGCCTTAGGAGAAATACTTTTTCTCTGACCTTCTCCTGCCCTCCTATCTCCCAGTCCCATTCTCCTCTGAGGCTAGCCACAGAAACTAGAATCCCTCTTCCTGAAGGCAGGTCATGAAAGCCAGAACCCCTTTTCCCAAAAGCCAACCATAAAAGCTAAAATTATTCTTTATAAAAACTGACCATAAAGAAATTATTGGACCTACCTTGTTTGAATGTATCCCCCATTCCAGAGAGGGTCCTGCCCCACACCCAGAAGGAAGTAATGCTGCTCAGAGAGGCCGAGAAGAATCAAGACAGACAGTCTATTAGCATTAGATCCTACCCTTTTTGTCCAATCATATTTCTACAAAGCTATTTATACTTTATTGAGCCTAAGCATAAAAATGGACAATTTGCCCAGCATCTTTGGGTCTTCATTCTGAAGGCTGTCATGGATATGCATTAAATAAATTCATATGACTTTTCTCCTATTAATCAATATGCCTCATGTCAGTGATTTTTCAGTGAAACTTTAGGGGCCAAAGGCCTTGGTCCCTACACAGACATTGTGCCGTTTACCTTGGTGAGTGTTTCCATCTTGAGCTTTGTTCTGGGATGCAGTTAAATTACTTGGAAACCATTTTATTCTTTCAAGGCCTAATTTAAAGCTTTTTTAGGTGTGACCAGAACAGCATTTGATCTAGTGCTATTTTTTTTTCCACGACTAAAACAATATCCTTCTGAATACTCTACACAGTGACCCATTAATTACATGTTTTTCATTCTAGCTGGTAGAAACATGAATTATTCCAAGCCCTGCATTAGTTTTGTTTTTATTTTATTTTATGGGGACACTTTTTTTTTGTTAACTGAGCAACTATTATGTGCCAATTCCCATGCCATATGCTTAATATTTATTATTTTTGATTCATGGAAAATCTCTCTGCTATCAGTGGTATCATATATTCATTTTGCCGATGAAAAAACTGAAGTTCGGAGAGCATAAGCAATTTGCCTGAGATCACACATCCAGGAAATAGTGGTGCTGGGATTCAAATCCCTCTGTTAATTTAGAGAAGTGGTCACTCTCACCCTTTCACATCGTTCTTTCCCCAACCTTGGGCAGTTTCTTCACACATACATGCCGATCGGCACACAGCTGAAGACTCAAGGGGATTTCTCTGCAGTTCTTCATAGTTCTCTCTCTATGGAGCTTTCTTCTCTCCACCCTGCCTAAGACCTCCTGCCATGTTGGCCTCGCTGAACACCAGCAGTGGCTCCTCAACAAATTAAGACTTTTTGGCCTCTGCCTAGCTTCCTATTCTCTCTACGGTGACCCGGAAACTCTCTGGGAAGTTAGGTAACGTGACTGTATGACTCACCTCATTTGTGTCCCTCTCTCAAGAATTACAGTCCTGTGCTATGGTCCAGTGTCTAGAATCATTGATCAATACATCTTGACCAGATATTCAGTTGTTTCAGGTGTGTGTGTGAGGGGTTAAATG
This sequence comes from Propithecus coquereli, assembly GCF_000956105.1. Lineage (NCBI taxonomy): Eukaryota > Metazoa > Chordata > Mammalia > Primates > Indriidae > Propithecus > Propithecus coquereli. The sequence goes on from NW_012140080.1 coordinate 7,363,883, forward strand.
TGGTTCCTTTTACTCCATCCTGGCTGGAAAAGAAAATCCTCCCAGAATAGATTCTTAGGAATTATATACAATGTTTAGAGGCAAATACATTGATCAGGAATTCTAAGTATAAAATCAAGAACACAAAAAAGAAACAAACAAAATGAATTTTTTTTCCAGTTTAGGTTCACTAAGAATTTAAATCTACCTGGTATCTACTAATGACTATCAGTAAGTTTATTCTGAACATGGAAACTAATTTGGAAATGAAGGTTTGTTATATGCTATGTTATGTGTTACAGTTTTATTCTAAGTCTGTGTTTTTAAATTGAATGCTCTTAAGAGATATATTCAAATCATCCATTTGGGAAAAAAGTGGGTAAATTTCAGCCACCTTTTGCCTAGCATGGTACCTGGCACCTCGTAGGCATGCAATGAGTAATAGTGGGAGGAATGGTGAGTAAATGAGTTTCTAAACATGCTAACAATACTATTAATTATAGGATAAAGGCAATATTGCTAGGTTTGCACACATACACAGAGAATTCAACTAAAGGTTAATACAAGAAAAATCTGAACATTTCATTAAATATTATTGGGTAATTTTGGTTCAATGAAATATCCATTTTATTGGAAGAGGGAAATGTGTTAGGTTCCCTTGACAGAATATGCTAGTCATGAATTCAGTAAAGACATTAGGAGGAATGGGTTAGCTAAGAAGACTACTTAGTGCTAACATCTTCAAACTCAGCTCACGTGAGCCCAGAACACGGATGAAGTTTAGATAGTGGAGCAGTTGCAACTAACACAGAAATATGTAGGCACCACTTTCTGTTGCCACAATTCTAGAACCCTGGCTCATGATCGCAATGTCAAAATGAACAAAGACCATATACAAATAAATTCAACAGTAATTAGATACAGAAACATGTCATCTCACTTGCTCTATCTTGGAAAAAAGTCTGAGGTGTTGGTGGGGTGGTGATGTGCAACAAGAAAAAGACAAGTGCGTGAGGGATGGTCTGGGGTTGCAAATAAAAGTGACTTTACTGGACAAGCAAGCACAGGAAACCATTGGTTCTGCAATGTTTTGTTTCTCCCAGTAATAGCCTTGTAAATCAGTGTTTTCATGCGTTCAGGTCACCTTCTCAGTTCTTGTGGTGGCCATTACTAATTAAAGGAAAATACCAGAACAGGGAGATGGTAGAACTCTTTCTCCTGGTTTAGTAGATTTTAAAAACTAAATTGAGGATCCAGAAATTACGGCAGCTTGTTGTCTTGACAGTTGGCATCCCTTCCTACCACTCTCAAGGAGGTGCAATGTCCTCAAAGGGGCTCAGAGAGCAAGAGTGGAGCTAACAGAGCTTTTATACACAGGTTGCAGTTATGAATGCTAAAATAAATGTTTGTATTGTGGCAAGCATAACAATTGATTAACTTTAGTACAGAGACTACATATTTTGCCATTTGATTAATATAATGGACATTGACATTTCTGCTACTTTAAGTGGCATGTCACAAGGACATATACAAAGAAGATAAATATATAAGTCTGGTAGAAAAATTAAACAGACAAAAAAACTGAAGTACATGCCTTAAATCAAATATCTCAGTTAGTGTATTAGTTCTGTGTGTGTGTGTGTGTGTGTGTGTGTGTGTGTGTATGTTTAAATGTAGTGAAGAACGGAAAGATCATTATGTATTTCTATTAAACCAGAAGGTGATATTTTTGTAAACCAAACATGAAGAAAATAATTTCTTAACAAATGGGAATCAAATTCATGTGATAATTGTCCATATTATTTTAATGCTTTAAGATTTGATAAGTCTGACTTTACAATAAAACACTTTACTTGCCATTATATGGTTAAGTCGTAGTGCATAGTTTCAATAAATTGCTAAAAATGAAACAATAAACATTTTCTTTCAAAAATCCAGTTTATTAATTAACATCTTATTTTAACCATCTACATAGCACCTGGGATTCAACCTACTACAGTGGGCAGAATGCTTACCATGTTTTTGAAGCCCCAAATTTGTCATGTTCATTTTTCTTTTTAAAAAGTGGCCAAACTTCTTACTTCTTATGTATCTAATAAAATGTACATTGGGTAGACTTACAACTGATTGGATCAGTGATCTAAGCATTAGCTACAAACAAAACCCATATCAGCTTATAACTGCATGTAAAGGAGGTTAATCAACTCTGAGTTGGCTTGCAGTAAAATTTTAAGTGTTGGATGGTATAAACCCATCTCACTCGACCTTCTTTTACAAAGCATAAACACCCAGCAGTTTGAAAGAAATTAAGATTAGTTTGCACCCTGAGAAACTCTAAAATATGTTTCCAGATCCCTTTGATATGTGCTTTCCATCCCAGCCTGGGAAGTACCTGGGTATAATTGCTGAGATTCATGCTACTTCATATCCTTGAAAATCCTTAAAATAATTCCCTATTGTTAAACATAATCTGAGTATATCTTCTGAAATCTTAAGAGCATGATAAGTAAACTTAACTGAATTAATATACCTATTCACCTCTTGGAATACTCTATCTAGCTGTTTTTGCATAGGCTTTT
>NW_012140080.1:7367006-7368789 GCF_000956105.1 Propithecus coquereli
CATATACAAATTAAATTATATTTATGCCATGCTGCACATGGCCCTGTTTGTTTTATTTTTTTTAAGGTATGTATATTTCATGCACTAGAGATCCCCAGTACAAGCCAACTCCTTCACTGGGCGTTCAACTTAGGAAACAGCAATCTGTTTCAGTACGGTAAGGAAAAGCTGTGTTGAATTTATTGTAAGATATTACATCTGTATATTGTTCTTCAGGGGCAATTTAAAGAATTTTCAAGGATAATTTTGACTATAAGCAATTGTCGCTTCGAATGCTCATTTTGGAAACCAACCCCTGGGTAAGATGAGACTCCACCGTGGTATGTAATTTTTTTTTTTTTTTTGAAGGCTATAAGGCAAGGCCAGGAGAAATGGAGTTTGGGGGTTATGATATTATTAAACATTTAGATGTCCAATATAAAAATAAAGTGCACCATAGATTCAAAAGAAGCAGAAAACTGTCAGACTAGGCTTCCTGCCCTCACTGGTTACTGGAGGCATCCTGAGGCAGACTGCTTAGAACTGCAGACATCTGCCTCTCCATTACTGCATTTTGTCCTGGCTAACTGAGTTAGAGAATCTCCATTATTAAGGAAAGGTGCCTGCGTCCAGATTTTTTTACCACACAGCCCTCTGTAAATGAGACTTCAGGTGGCTAAGGTGAAGCATGCAGGTTTTCCTCTAACTTGTACTTACGTTCGGAATGCTAGAGGCTGGGCCTGGGTTCCAAGATGCTGGTTATGCTCAGATGCTTTGGTGTGTGAGTGATGAGAAAGACCATGTAAGGTATAAGAACTCACACAGACAGGATAAAATTAGAGAACTGCCTGGACAAAGTGTAAAGAAGGTTCAGGCTCTCCTGAGGCAGTGTTCACCACTCATCCCTTTGTGGGATGTTAGTGTACTGTACAGGAAGAGGAATGCGACTGGACTCCCTCATTCTATTCTCTACCTTGAGGATAACGAAAGCCCCTAAACTTTGTCAGCCAACTGAATGTTGTGCATATACCCTGGGGGGTACCACTACAGGGGAAAATGCATCCTGGTTGGCTATGACAGGAAACAATGTCATGCAAATGTTGCTGTTTCCCAGATGAATAACGCAATTACAGTCAGAATCCCAACTGTCTTTTCCGTTTGCTTGTTTTGGGAACTGGACAAGCTGGGTCTAAAAATATGACAAGTGCCGAGAGAATTTTGTAAAAGAATTAGTGGGAGGCATTTACCCTATCAGCTATAAATAGACATGAAAAAGAGTGCAATAAAAATCTTATAGTACTGGAGTAGGAATAGCATCACGACTAGGAATGAATCGTGAAAATACATAGTAAACACCTCATGGCAGTCATTCAGCAACAAACGTATTGGGCATGTACTATGCGTCAGATGCTATGCTGGTCACCGGTTTAAAAACTGTGGACAATACACTGCCACTGCCCTCATGGAGCTTACAGTCTAGAGTGGGTGGCAGACTGCATATTTACAAAGTATGAGAAATGTCATGGAGGGAGAATGTAACAGCTATGAGACACAGAATACAGGGATCTTTCCTCGTGTGGGACCCAAGAGAAGCCTCTCCAACACTGGGCCTGGAAGGTTAACTAACTAGTTAGCCAGGTTAAGAAGGGAGAGGAAGGAGGAAGTGGTCCCGTCCAGAGGAGGGAACCGGCCGTGTGGGAGCTGTTTGGCACATCTGAACACAGGGAAAGCCTGTGTTGCATGTGGAAGAGAGGCTCAAAACGTGAACTTGTTTAGGGGCAGATTGTGCAGGGTCTAGGGAGGC
>NW_012140080.1:7370964-7374886 GCF_000956105.1 Propithecus coquereli
ATTCCTCCTTAACTGACCTAAGGGAAGTAAGTCAGCCCTGCTGAGTAGAGGAGGAAGAGAGCTGTAATGTCTTTTAGCTTGCAACTGACTATGCTTTCCACCATGTGGAGTATCTGGACCTGTGGTGAGAAAGGAGAAAACTGCATGAAGAAAGAAAAAGAGATGGCGGTATTTGAAAGCCTCGTTCCTGATGCTCCACTTTCAAGTCAAGGAGGGTGTCAAATTTTCATTTTAAATAACCAAATTGGCACCAAAGTGGAAGAACCAAAAAAAGAAGGCAGGGAACCCAGTTGAGAGAATACCTTAATGGTTCCCCTAAGGGGTGATTAGAGGGCTTTTCGAGACTTGAATTATAGGGATGAGTTGAGAACATAACTAGGAGTTGGAATTGTTAGAGCCAGTCGTAGACTGCTCATGAGGGTGGGAAGACCAGGACATGTGTTTGAGTGATGGACACACATGAGGATGAAATTGACACCACCAGGTAATAATACTAAGGTAATAAATAATAATAAGGGTGAGTGAAGGGAGCCAGACACAAAGCAGCACATGGTGTGTGATTCAGTTTACATAAGCACAGCACTGGGAAAAACCCATCTATGGAGTGTGAGATCAGTCTGGTAGGTGGGGTAGCAACTGTAACAGATCATGAGGTGCTAGGGGTTCTGGGAGTGCTGGCAGTGTTCTGTTTCTTGACCTAGATGCCGCTTACACAGGAATGTTTACTTTATGAAAAATACACTGAGCAGTACATGTATGATATGGACACTTTTCTATATGAATTTCCTACTATAAAAATGTTAAAAGTAAGGGTGAGAGGCTTTGGGGGGTGAAAAGGATAATTACTGATTAGAATATTCTGAATTTGAGGTAGCTATAGGACAGTGGTTCTCAAAGTGGGATCCCCAGGGCAGCATCAGCATCACCTGGGAACCTGTTAGGAAAGCAGATCTTTGGGTTCCATCTCAGAGGTACCAAATCAAAAATTCTGGAGGCAGGGTCAAGCAGTCTGTGTTTTAACAAGCTCCCAGGTAGTGCTAATATCCACTAACATTTGAGAAACAGTGCTGTAGGATCTCTAGACAGATATATTAGGTATTTGGCTAAGCATGCATCTGAAGTTAAGTAGAAAGTGGTTTGGGCTAGAATTATAGTTTTGTGATTTGCATCATTTATTTGAAGTGATCCTTGAAGCTGTGAGAATAGATGAACTCCCCAAGGACATTACATATATAGTAAAAAGAAGAAAGGGCCAGAAAAATATCCCTGGGACACGACAGTATTTCAGGGATAAGCAGGAAAAAAAGAGACTGCTTGAAATGACAGCATATACACACAAATATTATTCAGCTTTAAAATATGCTGGAGATGAACATTTAAGTGGAAAGATTTTTGTGATGTATTTTAAGAGAAGGAAGACAATAAAAGGACATAAAACTTACGATCACATATGCATACATTGATTATCTTTGAAGTGTGCAATGAAAACTATATTTTTACTTCCTTTCTTTTTCTTATTTGTGCTTTCTCCTTTTTCCAAACATGAACATATCTTGCACTTTGGAAATAAGGGGAAAAAAATCAATAAAATAGTTTTTAAAAGATATCTTGCACTCCTGAAACTAGATAAAACAGACATGAAGAAAATGCAATTTTGAGCTTTGAAAAGTCTATGTTAAGATGAAAAGCACAATTGCAAAATTTTAAACTGTAATAGAGATAGAGAATTGGGTACTTCAGGAAATTGAAGCAAGCACATTAGAAGATGAGTTGCATAAATTCTTTCAGAATGTGGAAGAAAAGAACAAGAAGCAGAACATAATGGAACTAAAGATAAGATAAATAAAATACAGACCCAAGAGACAGTGGTTTAAGAAATCCAGAGGTCAGCATCTGCTTCCACTGTTTCTCCCCAACTTTTCTCACCCACACAATAGCTAGAATGACCTATTAACAGTGTAAATAAGACAAGGTCACCCCCCTAAATTAAGTCCCTTCAGAAGTGTCCTATTTATTGCATTTCAGATGTCAGGCAAAATTCTCAGCTGGCTACAGAGCCCTGTACACTCTTCTTTCTAGCACCTGATATCCACATGGCTCTTCACTCCACCTACATTGGTCTTTTTTCCGTTCTTGGAGGACCAAGTTCTTCATCTCCAGGTCTTTGGAAATGCTGTTGCCTCCAGGAGAAATATTTTAAGTTTCCTTCTTCTTTCAAGTTACAGCTTAAATTAAACTTTCTCAGGGAACCCATCCTCCTCTTCCACACTCTTCCCCCATCATACGCATCATAATAATGTGTTTATAATTGATTTGCCCATCTTTCACCACAGGGTTAATGTAGTGGGGGCAGGGACCATGTCTAATCCATTCACCAACTCTATTTTGCTGCACATAACACGGTCCCTGGCACACAGTAGGTGCTCAATAGGTATTTGTTAATTAATAATTGTCTCTGATGTTCTCCTATTTGTGTGTTTTCCTGGTTATTTTAAATAGAAGTTGGACAATGGATTCCCCTACATCTATGCTTATGCCACCGTCTTGCACTGATATTGCCAGATGCAAGTATTTAATTGTAGCTCCTCCTATTATATTAACTAATTTCTAGAAGTAAGATAACCAAATTTTAGAAGCTGTGTTGTCCATTTGGAGTTTCTCAGTGAGGTATCCAGATGGTCTGGAAGAATGAAAATGGCTTCAAAACCTGCCTTGCATAATCTCAGTGAGCAGTTTATGCATCAATAGACTCTAGTTCAATAAACGGCAGGGGCTATCTTTTAATTATGTTGTTTTCATTCTGTCATCTAAAACATTGCTGCACAAATTGTAGGTGTCTTATAAACACTTATTGATTTAGTTATAAGTTAATAGATGTATTTTCTTGCAGAATGTTAGTGTTTCCTAATTTTTATCTCTCCTCTCTCATCACCAAATGGAACTCCCCTCCCTACCAAATTGATTAACTGAAATAGAAGGAATTAACTCCTTTTGAAACCAATAATTGAAGTGGTGATGTTTCAAAATGTCTTTATAAATATTATGTGTTTAGCCTCTTTTTACCATAATATTCATGTTAGTTATCCATGGCTGCATAACAGATTACCCCAAAATTCAGCAGCTTAGAACAACAAACATTTATTATATCACAACTTCTATAGGTCAGGAATCCAAAAGGGCTCAGCTGGGTCTTCTGGCTCAGAGTCTCTCACAAGGTTGTGGTCGTCTCAAAACTTAACCAGGTAGGATCCTCTTCCAAGCTCACTCATGGCTCTTGGCAGGCCTCAGTTTCTCCCTGGCTGTTGGCTAGAGGCCTCAGTTCCTTGCCATTGGTCCTTTCTGCAGGGCCACTTACAACATGGCAACTTGCTTTTACTGGGACAAAATTCAAAAATAATGAATTTTTAGAATAATAAATAGTTAGAAAAAGCAATAAAAGAAAAACGGTTTTATTTACAATAACAATAACAAACTGTAAGGTACTTAAGAATAAACCTAACAAAATGTATGCAAGTCCTATATGGAGAAAATTATAAAACTTTGTTAAGAAGCACTAAACAAGGCTAAGTGAATGGTGAGGTGGTCCATGTTCATAGATAGGATGCCCCAATATAGTAAAGATGTTAACTCTTTCCAAATACATTCAATGAACTTCCAATCCAACTCTTCAGCATATTTTTCATGGAACCTGAGAAGTTGATTCTAATATTTATATGTAAAGACTTTAGAATTAAGAAGAGTCAAAATATTAAAGAAGAAGAGATGAGAGGAAAATCTTGCTGTTCTTGGTATCAAGTTTTATTATAATGCTATAAAATTAATACAATATAGTATTGATGCAGGAATAGATAAACTGATCTATAGGACAAAAGAGGGAGCCCAAAAATAGGCCCACACATACATGGAATTTTGTTATGTTACA
>NW_012140080.1:7376008-7442407 GCF_000956105.1 Propithecus coquereli
GATTGAGAAAAAAGGAAAAAAAGACATTAAAAAGCATTTTACAAAAAAGGAAAAAATGGCGAGTAAAGCTATGAGAGGATACTTAGCCTCATTAGTAATTGTAGAAATGCACATTAGTACCGCAATAAGATATTGTTCACCACCTTGGTTGGCAAAATTAAGATGCCTAAAAACTTGCTTTTTTGTATGACCAATAGAATATGGAAAAGGGAATGGGATATAAAATCTTGTGACTTCTATCTTGTTAGCTGATTCTTTCTATTGCCTTCTTGGCTTACATGCTTCGATGAAACAAGCTGCCATGTTGGAGAGACTCACCTGGCAAGGAACTGAGGATAGGCTCTGGCCAAGAGCCAGCAAGGAGCTGAGACCCTCAGTCCAACAGCCTACAAAGAATAAATCCTACCAACAACCACAGGGACTTGGAAGAAAATCCTTCCCCACCTGAGTCTTCAGATGAGACCTTAGGCCTAGCTGACTCCTTGAATAGAGTTATAGCCATACCTAGTCCATTGTACATAATGTCTTGTAATGAACCCCCTCTGTGCCACATTCTATCTCTAATGTTTACAATGTAAAGTTTATAATGTACAGAAATGTGACTTTAACATATTTTGTCTTATAGCATAGAGATAAAATATTTATTTTGGTACTCTATATAATGAGGTATTACATACTGCATGGCAATATGGTGGTTTTAGAGTAGCCAAAAGGAAATTTGGTCTTAAGTTTGCTTACTTTGGACAAAGAAAGGTGATAAAAGTTCTCGTAGATGAGCCAAAAGTTTCTTAGTCTGGCAGATGGTTTTTGGACAAGAATGAATTTTTACTTAACATCTTCTGTAAAGAGATTTTGCTTGCCTTATCAATTGCTGATGTATTTGTGTCTTACAGTTTTTATTAAAGAACTTATTGGATACCCACTTAACATTTTATTCTTAAACTAGCACTGGGGTTTTTAAGGACTGTTTGTATTAATTTCACAATAAAGATCAGAAATTTTATAACAACACAAAAGATACCTAATAATATCAAGTGTCAGAATGTAGAGCAGTATAAGCTGTTTTATAATAGCATTGGAGAATAAATTTGTACAATCACTTTGGAAATAAATTTTGTATTATCTTAAAAAGTTGTATTTTCTCTAGAGAAATCATCTCTTGCACAAATGTAGCAAGAAATGTGCACCAGAAAAATGATTTATATCAGAATTGGCCACGTTAACAAAAGTAAGGAAAAAAAATCCCAGATGTCTATTGACAGATTTTGGATACATCAGTTGTAGTATATTAATCTGTTAGAATATTATATTGCAGTGAAAATGAAGTACATTTATTCAACAACATTGATACATTTTAGAATTAATTATAACATATAGGGAAAAAAAGAAAATTTCTCAGAGTTTTCAAATTCCTGATTTAATAATCTTTGAGATGCAAGAATGAGAAATCAGAACTCCCAAGAATTCTCAGAAATTTCTAAAATCATAGTTATTCTTAAAATACTTCCAACAATCTTTACACTTTATTTATTATTATGGATATTTAAATTTTTTGTTTAGTGAATAAAATAATACTAAGTTTTATAGTGTTTACAAAGAACTATAGCCTACAGCAAATATTCAAACAATGAAAAACACCAGTGGACATTATTGCATAACATCTGAATAATTGAACATTTGATCTCCAGCAACATAACAGCACTTCATGGAGTCACACGCTGAAACTGTGCACTGGAGGACTTAATTTGCATCTGAAACTTGTTATGCTTTGAAATACTACTCAAAGTATTTATGCAAAGTGTGTTATGTCTATAAACTCATTAATATTTAGTTTATTTGCAAGAATGATTCCTAGTTAGAAGCAGCCAGAACCACGAACACACGCGTACGACATGGCAACTTACATTTAATTAGATCGTGATGCTTCTCTCCACAATGCCACTGTCCTGGGTCCTAGAAAAGTCTACCTTGACCCCCTACTCCATTTGCCAACTCTGCCTGCTCTGGCTTTTCGCTTGACATGAGTTAGATTCCTTCAAATCGGTATCAACTCTAGGTTGATTGTCAAGGTTGAATTCTCCCTGTATTAATTTAGGTACTAATTCTAATCATTTTCTTCATTTTTCTGATTTCCTGACTCAGTTTTCTCAGAATTTGGGATTCAGGAAAACATGTAAATGTGCTGAAAAATACCCAGAAGGAAATCCTTCCTGGAAACAGTACTTGAAACTATATATAGTATGGTGGCATTTTTATAAATCTCAAACATGTGCAAAAGGAAGTAGAAAATAAATATAAAAATAGGCTAGTGGTTATCTCTCAATGGAGGACCAGCAGAGGAATGGGACAGAAAAAAGGCACATAGGTGGTTGCAAGTGGTTATGTTCTGGTTCTTGGCTGGGAGGCGGAGTCAGAGGTGTTTGTATGGTATTTCTATGGAATTTACATACAGGCTACAGATAATTCTTTAGAACGTATCAGATATTGTATTAAAGAGAGAGTTAAGGAGGAAATGGAAATTAACACAAAAACAGGACCAGACCAGAAATATCCTTCTTTTTCTCATTAAAAAGGTGGAAGGTAAGTAGTTACTCCCTTACCCATGTGGAAATTAAAAATGTCTATTTATATCATGCATGTATATGTATTTGATTATGGAATCCATCCTGTCGTTTGACTTTAGTCTTTCCTCTATATTCCTTGGTTATGTTTCTAAAAGCAGTGGTTCTCAAAGTGTGGTCTCCGGGCCAACAGCATCAACATCTGCCTGGAAAGTGGTTAGAAACGCTCGTTCTCCAAACCCACCCTGGACCTACTTAATCAGAAACACCTTGGGGTGGAGATCTGTGGATCTGTTTTTTAACAAGTCCTTTGGGTGATTCCAATGCAGCAAAGTTTGAGGATGACTGTTCTAAAGCTACCAGGTAAAGAACTCAGGTAGACCTGATTCAGTCACCTTAGTTAACAACTGTTATTGTCAAAACGCTTTATCTAAAGTGGGCAGACCAGGCAGGTGAACAACCTTCCTATTTAATGGGAGGGAATGAGTGTTTCATGTGATAATTATAAACTTCTGTAAGGCTGAGAATTCTCTCCCAAACCCCAGGAATGAAATACAATGGAAGTGAGAATGAATGGGAAAAAATTGTTTTCTGGACAAGCCATTTTTTTCCACTTGGTTTTCCCTGTGGTGAGATGAGTCAAGTGCATCCATCATTGATAGAAACCATCCAATGGAGTGTTTTTCTCTTCTTCTTTTTTGTATTTATGTAATAATATAATTATTTCTCATAGGCTTCTCTCATATTGTCACAGAGTGTTATTTTTAGTTTCATCTTTGACAAAGATTTTAGAAAATTATAGATGAAATGCCTTGTTGCCTTGAACCTTATACTTTGACCTACTTCATTTCTTAATTTATTAGAATTCACATTAAAATATATAACAACTTTAAACTCTAAATGGTTGGGGAGAAACTTTTTTATTCTGGTAAAATGTACATATCATAAAACTTACCATTTTAACCATTTTAAAGTCTACAATTCAGTGCCATGGATACCTTCACAATGTTGTGTAGCTGTCACTGCTACCTATTTCCAGAAATTTTTCATCCTCTTAAACCAAAACTGTATCCACAGAAACACAGCAACAAATCCCCATGACCTCCACTCCACTCAGCCCCTGCTAATCTCTACTCTATAACACTTTCTGTCTCTGCAAATTTGCCTATTCTAGATGCCTCATATTAGGTGGAATCATATAATATTTGTCCTTCTGTGTTTGGCTTATTTCACTTAATATATGTTTTCAGTTCTTCAAGGTTCATCCATGTTGCAGCATGTATCATAATTTCCTTTTCCTGGTTAAGCAATATTCCATTTTAATGATATATTGTGTGTAAATACCACATTGTATTTATCCATTTATCTGTTGATGGATATTTGGGTCGTTTCTACTTTGGGGCTATTGCTAATAATGCTGTTATGAACATTGGTGTACAAGTATCTATTTGAGTCCCTGTTTTCAATTTTTTGGGGTATATATACCTAGGAGTGGAATTGGTGGATCATACAGTAATTTTACGTTTAACTTTTTGGGAATTGCCAAGCTATTTTCTACAGCGGCTGCACCATATTACATTCCCATTAGCAATGTGTAACGATTCCAATTGGGAATATCTTTATGTGTTGTCCCATATGATTTTAGAAATGAAAACAAAATATGCAAAGATTAGTTTTCACCTATAGGTGAAAAGGAATAGCTAGATAAAAAGCTAAACTATGAGACATTAAAACCTAAGATTTGTGGTTTTCCTCCTGTTTGGCGAACTTTTCAGGAATCCGCAAGTGTTGTTGGCAGAAGCTTCATCGTCAGTAGGTAATGCGAAAATTGAATTTGTTGTTGGTGATAAAGTTCACGTCTGCTTTCTTTGGGGGGACATTGATTTGGGCTTGTAGTTTACTGTAACCTGGTAATTTCAGTAATGCAAATGCAACAAAATGTTTCTTAAAAACAAAACATAAATTCAATCGGGGGTGGCAAGGCAATTAAGGGGAACTCTCTCCATTCGGTTGTCCTTCTGGGGCATTAAGGCAGCTGCAGCCAATATTGAACAGGGAGCTGCAGCTGTTTACAGATGCATTAGGAAGGAGAGGCTCTGGAACTCAGTTGCACAATTTCTCCTGTGCAAAAGAAAGGCCAAAATTGTCAGAGAGGGAGGAAATCTAAGGGATATAAGTAAATTTAATTTTCAGCAAAAGCTCAATGTGCTAATACTGAGCATTACTGCTACAATAAGTCAGAATCTAGGTTTCCGCTGGTCACAAGCAACGTGGCTTAGGTTCAGAATAGTCAAATCACTCCTTTATTTCCCCATCTATCAATTACTCTTACTTAGTCCCACAAAAGCGATGTGTGCCAGTCTGTCTTTCATTTAGAATATTTAGAAAGTTTATTCATGCTAAAGAATTGTTAGAGTTTGAATCATCTGTGACATTCAGGGTTGTCCATTTTCAGAAGTATGCACCATGATAAATTCGGGATTGTAGGTAGGAACTAAAACATCAGGTCTTCTGATAGCTGATTATCCTTGGCATAGAGCTTTGGTAATAAAAAGCTTTTTGTTGAAAAGGGTATGGCTTCAAATTGGAATTATGAGAATTAAAGGGGAATATTTTCAAACTCAGAGTTCTTGGTTTTGACTTGTGACTGGACACTTAACAGGTGGTCTGCCACTTGCCGTACAACTCTGGTGACATCATCTCTTTGCCAAGATGTTGAAGCTGAACACACATCCAGCAGAACAGGAGCTACCTCAGTAATTCAACAAATTATATTTATTGTTTCATCTGGCTATACCCAGTTGCCCAGGAGTTTGACTTTTGGTCATTACTCTTTACCATATATGTGGTTGTCATGTAAAAAAGGCAAACAAAACAGTCACAAAATCAATTTGTTGCCAGGGAAGAAAGGGGGCTTCAAGACAAGGAGGAGGACCCCGATCCTCCTGGGAAAAAAGCAGAAAGGTCAATTTAGTTTATTAAAGAGCTGATCCTTTTAGGTTCAGGATATAATATACTTCCTTTAATGCCATCTAATAGGAAATCAGAAACAGTCCAAAAGCACACTACTCCCTGAGGACGAGTCAACACAAAATTAGTACCACCAGACCAAACTAGCGCTTTGCGCTGCCTTAAGCACAGAACCCTGCAATGCAAATGTCATTTTAACTTCTTGGAATCAAATTTAGGGCCTGATGTATGAAGGTGTTCTGGTAGGCACAAAATATATAAATAAAGAAATGGCAGATAAAGTATGCTTTAGAATGATCTGGCAAATTTGCGCCATGTTCTACAAGTACAGAAAAAATGTATTTTCCCATAAACAACACATCAATGAACATACGTTCATTAGACATTTACTATATTGCTCTGCACTATGAGGACAGATCAGTTGAGGAGATTCCTGAAAGGGGAAAGAATGGTGGTTGCAAAGTAGGGGCCCCAGGGCCAAGGTGAATCCAAAAGAGGGGCTTACCTAAGGTAAGGCTCCCAGGCACAAGTGTGGCCCAAGAGAGCAGGCATTTGTCAGAGAGGACGGTGAGAATCAAATTTCAAGGGCATGGGAAGAAGGGACAGAGATCTGAGTCCAGGTTGATGAAGTGCTCCCAAGAGTGAGAATGCTGGAGGCCTCTTTGCCGTGCAGCAAGAGAGCAGGTACAATGGCTTAAAGGCACCATGCAGTGTTTGCCAGTGGGGATAGGTACAGACATGTGCAACGTGCAATCCTCATCTCAGAGGACTCCCAGCATAGCTGAGCAGACTCAATTATCACATACGAAGCAACCAGAGAACAATTCAAAATAGCAAATTATTGAAAAGGACTAAATAGTTGGTTAGCAACTGTGTGAGGTTCAGAGAGAGTGGTTGGGGAAATCATCACTGACAAGGGAGCTTGAGTAGGCCTTGATAAGATTAGGAAAAGGAAGAGGGATTGGGGACATTCCAGGAAAAGGGATAGCATGCCTGAAGGCCTGAGGCCAAAGGAACATGGCCCGGGGTCTGCCTGGACCAGAGGAGGTTGACCCAGGACAAACATGGCACTTCACAGACCAGGACACTGACCGCAGTGGAACAAATGGTGAGCTGCAAGGGCCTGTGGGAAATGAATCTGGCTGGAGAAGCATGAGGGCTGGGGAAGGACTGGGTGAGGCCGGAGAGAGAGAGAGAAAGAGAGAGAGAGAGAGAGAGAGAGAGAGAGAGAGAGAGAAAGCAATGGGAAGGGAAGATTCACTGGGAGGGGAACAGGGAGTACTGGAGACGGAAGGACACGGTCTGAAGAAGCCACGCAGGAGGCTGATGAAGTGGTCCAGCCACAATGCCCAGCGTAGAACCCAGAAATGGGACTGGGAAGGGAATGTCAAATGTTAGGACAGTTTAGAAGAAAAATCAACAGGTTTTGTATTGACTGCACAGGAAGTACAAAGGCACAACTCCAGAATTTCAAGTCTGAGTAGAAGGGAGGCAGGAGACAGGAGACCTTCCACGTGGACCTGGCTTTGGAGGGAAGGACTGAGTGCGATATTGGACATACTGACATTAAAGTAATAGCGAAACGTCCAAGTAGAAATGTCCAGTGAGCAGTTAGACGGGAAAGAAGCTAAAATAACACTAAAGGACTGGAAACACGGATTTGAACATCCAGAAGATAATTCTCAGGGAGTCATATATTTATGTTATGACTCCGAGTGGAATTCTTTTCAGTGCTCCACGTGAGATGTGAATGTGTGTCCTTGAATTGGCTGAGAATAGTTTTCCCTTTCTCAGAAGAAGCAGTAAAATAAAGCCATCTCTTTGGTACCAGAATGGGGAGGAGGAAAAAAACCCGTTCGCGTACAATCTACTAATCTAATAGTTGACTTGGATAAGCATTTTCTTTGAGTATCGAGACTCCATCACCGTTATTTGGAAGTGAAAAGGAAACCCATCAAAATGCTCATCCCTTTTTAAAGATACTACTGGAAAACTCAACGTAATGAGCCAGAAGTCATTCTTTCCCACTGAAGCTCAGCCTTTCGGTCTAAGTATCATTCTCTCTCACTGAATGGAACATCTTTAATCTAAACAGGTTGCTTTGTTTCCCGAGTGAGGTGTTCTCATCAGAGAAATCTGTTGTTTAGTGTATACAGGTTGATTCGGTGGAATGATATTTGTGTGCGATGTTGTGTAAATAGAGTTACAGCCCATCTTCCTGATAGTAGCCTGGGCTGTCATTAGGATGTGTGTGCATGTAAGTAGAGGGGTGTGTGTGTGCGCGCACACGTGCATGCCGCAGGGCAGGGGGCGGAGAGAAGTGTACGCCAGCCCGTGTTAAAGTTCTTGATGTAAAGAAAGTCGCCAATTCACAAAGGAATTTGATTACCTCTATCCATTATACACACACAGTGAGTGAGCGTGCTCCTCACCATCTGTCATCTATTTCATTTGCATCACCAGCACCTGGCCTGTTTATCTGCTACACTCGTTTCTTTACCAAATTCTTACACTGCTTTAATAAAATACAGAAATGTTATTGTTAAAAACCAATTAATTTACAATCCTCCACAGAGATAGTATTACTTATAATTCAATTTGGCTTCTAATGATCTGCTTTCTTGCAAAATGACTTAATTCTTGTGTCAAAGATTAGTTATTAGATATTACCCCGCTGCACCAGCCCGGTAGTGCTGAGGTAGGCAAAGCAGCTTGGAATGTCCCCGGCCATTAATCAGAAGTCTGAAACGTTTTCTTGTTTAACTCCTTCAGGAACCCGGTTGCAGCCATAGTGCCTTTAACTCTTCCCCCGGCCGGTTGCTCCCTCACTGGAGGAGGTTTGGCGCAAGCAGACCTGGAATTTTCAGAGAAAGCTTTTGTCTTTAATCTGGGAACTGGAATAAGCCTATACCACTTGAGATTCTTTCCAGCTCCAGATATCCACATACGTTTTTGCTAGACCATTTCATGCACAATTTACTCGAATATGCAGCCATTTCGTGAACGAGGTATGAAAAGGTCGCCCCTCTTCCCTAAACCCAGCCTTTAGAAGTGAATGCGGCTGGCTCCACACACGGTGGCGGTGCTGGGTGTCCCTTTCCTCGTGATCGCAGCGTTATCCACACCCAGCGCACGGGCCAGCCTGCTCACTCAGCAGCAGTCTGGCAGCCCTCGACCACTTGTCCACACATCTCACGAATGGAGCCGCTAAGCATATGGCTCTAGCCAGCACATTCTAGAAACATCAGCTTGGGCTTACATATTCAAAATCCTTAAATGCCTTAAAAATTTTTTTTTACCATAACATTCTTAAGTTTTACGTGTCTTTGCTTTTTTAACCTCCTGACGTAACCTAGAATTTAGCGTGGAAACTATTATGTCCTTTCTCACTTTAATTTCCATTATACTCATTGGCAAATGTCACACATCCTAACAGTGAGGAAAAAAATATATTTATGTTTTTTATATTTTATATTCCACATTTAGAGAATATAAAATATAAATATGTTTGTATTTATAAAATATTTATATTTTAAATTTTGACTATAAAGACATCCTAAGACTATCCTGAGAAACCTATGAAAAATAGGAAGCCATGAAAATAATCAATGAAGATTAATAATATTTGAGTGAGAATATGTCCCAAACCTTGAAATGACTCGATTCACTGAAGTTGAAGGGGCCAGGAAATTAAATAGTACAGACAGGAAGCAGAGTGCTATTTAGATGTGAAAGGGGGGAAAAAATCTTCTACATTTGCAAAATCTACTTCCTAAATGACACGGACATGCTACTTATACTTTTTGGTTTTATAAAATGAAGTTGCTGCTGGCTCTGAAGCACGCGCCCCTGTTAAAACTACAGGGGGCTACACAGGTAACAGCAGTTCAGTTTGACTTCTTCTCTGGACTGTGGCACGTTCAAAGCTCATTATTTCACAAAAGCAGAGAAACAAGCTTTGTGACTGGGGAGACAAAACTTGAGCAGCTGTCTTAGAAGAAGCATTTTCTTTCTTGTACATGATAGTATTAAGGGAGCTGTGTGTAGCACCACGCACTCCATTGTACATAACAGGTTTCCTGCAAATGTTCAAACTCATTGGTAAGCTCTAAAAGATAATCTTATTTCTGCTCTGTGGCTTGTGCTGAAATGTGCTCTTTGATTACCCAACAAATGAAAGGAATTACTCTAAATATCTTGTCCTGTCCATTTATATACATTTTTATATTTTTCTGCTGGTAAAACTGAAGGTCACATTTAATAGGAGGCTGTCCTAGAACTTGGGAGATTTAAAAATTAAGTCTGAGGGGCCCAGAGGAAGAAAAGTATAGGACAAATGGTACCCAAATCTGTTCCCTGATGATTATGATTCGGATTGATATGATTTAACTTCTCTTGAAATAATAAATAATTCACACTCCCTGAATCACTGCTCTATATGCAAAGCAGAATTGGGAACCAAATGCCAAAAATATCCCCAAAAAGCATAATTCCCAAATAACCCTATTTTCCAAAGTTTATTTTTCAAATTCAGACAATGCATCATCAACCTCAGAAATAGGAGTCGAGCCAAACAAGCTGCAATCTAATATGGAAATGTGGTTCTGGCCACAGTACTGTGTCATTCTTCTGAATGGGATCACCTGCACCCATCCCTCCTAGGAGAAAATTTCAAACAGAGTTAGCTCCTTAAACCTTCTAATTAAAATGAGAAATCCCCAGGCTTCCATGACTCAGCCTCAGAAAAAGATTATTAGGAATTTAATAGGGAAAATATAGCGGCTCAGACCATCTGTGACCCAGTGCTCTGTGAGAATTTAAAGAAAACTGGAGGGAGGCAGCCCACACTCCAATGCACGCTCGAGGAGTACTTTGTAGGAGCTGCAATAAATCAACATAGTTAGAGTACAGCCTTTTTCAGATTTAATTACTGTTACATAATTATTAGCAAAGCATTCTCCTCTGAAACTGTAAAACTCATTACATCAAAAATCCCCAAGCTCCTGATGGAATTTATGAACTAGTTACTTTCTTTCTAGCTCTGGGAAAATAGTGGAATAGAGTCCAGATTTGTCTCCAGCTTTTCAGAAGCAGAGGAGAATTTATTTTTCCTGTTTTGTGTCATTTTAGTAGGTTTCAGAATTGAGTTTGCTACGGATCATTCACTTAGACATTTATCTATGTTCTCACCTAAATACTTATTTAAATGAAGGTGTTTTATTTCAGTGGTAAATGGTATTAAGCAAGTAAGTTTTAAAATGTGCCTACAAGAAACTAATTTTCAATAGAGTAAAAGAAAAAATCATCTTTAGGCATTTGTGATTTTTTGAGGGTTCACGTAGGGTCAGAAAAATCACAGCAAGTAGCAAGGCTTGTGTTGGATGGATGAATGGCACATGGGAGTGATCTGCACATGGTGGTGCATTGGATCTGGCTGGTGCATCTCTTCCCAACACCACATGCAGCGACATTACATGGGTAGCTAGAAATTGGCCATAGTGGGAGCGTTTACACTACAAAAATTGGCAAATACTGCAATCAAGGCTTTTTCCCTGCAGAGCTAGTTGTTCAACATTTACCGGCATAGCATTGTGTTCACCAATGACACAGGTGTAAATGCTACCTCTGTTGTCTACAAAGCTCTAGCAGACATCCTAGGAAAAATCTTGCCTTACTTGTGCACCATGTCGATCAAACTTTAACAAAAACAGCGTTCTTTTTTTGTTTTTGTTTTTAAAGTCTAGCTTGGGTAGGTAGGGTGTTTGGTCCTGGAAGCAGAAATAGGAATACTCTGAAATGGGATTCCTTTGGAAGACAAGTGAGTGCCTTTGTGTGTGTCTAGTGAGCTACTTACTTACCGTCAAGTGTTACTTAGCCCAGGATGGGGTGTTCCTTCCTATGTGGGTCAGGCAGCTTTCCTGAATCCTCAGCCCCTTACCTGCAGAGAACTGCAGCTGCTGGATAATGGTTTGCGCCTGCTCCTATACTCCAATATCCAGCCAGATGTTTTCTGTTGTGTTTGGAGGCTCTCCTGGGATTAGCTCTCATCAGAGTGAGAGAAAGATAAAGGCAGCTGAGGCTTACACAGTCAGCTGCCTTGTACCTGCTCCCTCTGTTGCTGTATTTCCCAGTTACTAATTTTTTGCCAGCCCTGGGACAACCTCAGGTTTTCCCTGGCGATCCAATCCCCTAATCCACACTCTGGCAGGGCAGTATCTCCCACCACTCTCTCCATTCATGACCTCCATGACCTCTGTTGCAGCCAAACTAAATGGCTCCTTGTCCTGAACACACCCCAAGGACTTCTAACTCCCCACCCCTTTTTTTCCTGAGAGAAGGGGTGACTAACATTGCTTGAGCGCTGTTGCAGAGTTCTGTTTCAGTATGCAATGCTGTGCATTTTGCACTTCGGATTGTTTACTGGTACATTTTAGTAATCTGTGTTATTGACAAGCACTCTTACTGCTTTTTTTTGTAGTAGTATCCTGCTCTTTCTTTTTAAATTTATGCATGTGATAACTTTACAGATCTCTTAGAAAATAGGGCACTTAAAATTTCCTTTTTTTTTTGGTGTTAAATCTGTGTTCTCTGGGTATAGTTTGCTAACTGTTTGCTAACTATTACATCTCTTTCATGCTGGAGTTTTCCTTGGATATTTGGTATTTTTTTTTTTGTGTGTGGCCTGTTTGTGGTATAGATGAGGACTTAATTTAAACATTTAAAGATATTGTTAGGAAGAGTTATTTCCTCAGCTCAAGTGAAACTTCCTGTCTTCTGCCCACGGGTTTGTGTTCTGATGTCGAAAGTCCGGCTTTCTACTAGCTGGATGGAGAAAGAGGACATGGGGTGGGGTTGGACAGGTTCCTTTTCAGGAGTGCACAGGAGTTTTCTTCTGGATATGGAGAGAGACCAATTTCTTAGTGACCATACATTTGTCAGAGTGCTGCTTGCTTCTAATGCCCTATAACAGTTGTTATGTCTCTGAGGTCAGAATTTTGAAATCAGAAAGCTGTCCTCCACAATGTAATCCACAGCCAAATGCCACCCAAGCACATGGAGATTACGGAACTGCCTTATTTTTTATTGCCACCTAATCTGTTAACTAGCCACTCTCCCTCGTCTGCCTCCTCCTGGGCTCTGCCGCCTCTGATCTTGGAGTTATTAGCTTCTCCCGGGGAAACTGACCTGGACGATGGAAGTTCTCTCCCTGAAGTGGCTGCAGTTTTCGGTTGTGGTTTCTCTTTTTCTGTTAAACGTTTGAGAAGTTGTTTTCTGTTCTTGTCTGCTGGTGCTATAGTTCCTAGGTTTCCAGTGCTGCTTTGCACTGGAAATAATTTTTTAATCTCTTTCTGCTTTTTAATGGAATTTTGGAAGAGAATGATGGCAACATGTGATCTCAGCCATCTTAAACCAGAGGTCTTCCTCTGTTCTTTTTTACAGTGTTTATTTCTGGTCAGTTATTACTATTTATCCCCGTAACTTAACAAACCAGAATTTAACTGTGGCATCATGGGCACTTTGTGCCCAACAGCTTGAAAATACATGTTTGATGGAATAGTATTAATCATATAAAATGCTAGGGTCTGTACTTTAATAAGGAAACCTAACGGTGGACCTGCCCATCTGCTCCACACTTCCAGACTCAACGTTGAAAAAAATGCCATTTTTTATATAAGCTTATTATGGAGTACTATGAAACACATTGAAAAGAATTCTCCATTTCTTGTCTCTTCTTTATTTTTGAACATGATTTAAATTAATTCTGCTAATTTCCTCGGTCGGTATTTTATTTTATTTTAAAAATAAACTTCATTATGTTTATTTAAGGCTGCAACATGATGTTATAAGGTACATATATGTATAGATAGTTAAATGGTTACTATAGTGGAACAAATTAACCTATCCATCATCTCACAGTTACCCATTTTTCCCTCCTGTGGCAAGAACAGCTATAATCTATTCTTTTAACAAAAATCCTGAATACAATACACTATTATTAATTTTAGTCTGCATGTTGTGCATTAGATCTTTAGACTTATTGATC
The DNA here is from genome assembly GCF_000956105.1 of Propithecus coquereli. Lineage (NCBI taxonomy): Eukaryota > Metazoa > Chordata > Mammalia > Primates > Indriidae > Propithecus > Propithecus coquereli. The sequence goes on from NW_012140080.1 coordinate 7,389,584, forward strand.
CTACATATCTTGCTATTTTGTATCCTTTGACCTACATCTCCCCATTTCCTCCCCCAGCCCGACCCCAGTGACCACTGTTTTATTCTCTATCTCTGTATTTGACCTTTTTGTTTTTTAGATTCCACATGTAAGTGAGATTTTCCAATGTTTTTCCTTCTGAGTCTGGCTTATTTTACTTAGCAGAATGTCCTCCAAGGCCATCCAGATGGTGGCAAATGGCAGGATCACCTCCTTTTTTAAGACTGAATAATATTTTGTTGTGTATATGGTATATATATGCACCTCAGTTTCTTTATCCATTTGTCCTCTTTTGTATTTTAGCAGGAAATTGTTAGTTAAAAAAAATCCATCAAAGCTTATGGTATGGTGCTGTTAGTCTTTTCAGAAATCTCTATGCAATGAATACATTATTCACCAGACAGTCATGGAAACTAAAGCTGAAAAATATCAAGACTTTTGCATAATACTAGTATTCATAATTTCTTTTTCTGAAACACTGTTATGGTAGACCCAAAGCTAATTTTTCAAGTGAAGAAATATGCTATAAAGATAAAGAGGAGAAGTGCTAGTATTTTCTTACAACAACTTGCTAATTTGCAATAGAATTGCATTAGAACAGAAAATTCTTATGTATTTGTGAATGTCAGCTACAGTACTTAGAATCTTGTACTATGATCACGTGACGAATCTATTTCAGTTTTTATTGCCATGACAATTAACTATGTAGAGATTTATTCTGTTTTTGTAATTCTTTTTTGTGTTTTGTCAGGTGGTTGGAAGTTGCTCAGTGTAAGTCTAGAATTCAAACATCTGACTGAGAGAATAAATGCCGTGCTTTAAATTGGTCAGCATGGCAATGCAGAGACACACTAGAGGCTTACAGATGATATCAATCACTTGCTACACTCATGACTAATTTAATATCCTTCTTGCCATGTTCTCGCATCAGTGTAACACTGCACGACCTGTCAGAGTTTCTGCCACAGTGTGACTGGGCTGGAGACAAAACAATTTGTTCAGTCAAACCTATTTGGCTACCATCTGATTCAGGTTTTGTTATAACCCATCCTAGCTTGACTGAAGTTCATTTTATCGAAGTCTATAAAGAAAGTGTTTGATTAGCAGGTTAGAGGTAACATGAATTCAGCACTTCTTCTGGATCGGGCATTGTTGTTAGCATTTTACACGTATTATCTCATTTAATCTCACATCAACCCTATGAAGCGGGTGCATAGTTGATGAAATATACAAGTGAGAAAGCTGGGGCCTGGAGAGAATAAGTCACCTGCTCAAGGTCACACAGTTGGTGGGCAATGGAGCCAAGATTTGCATCCATGTGGAGTGACTCTAGAGTCTGTGCTTTTATAACTTCTTGCTTTAAAAAACATACCACTATTTTTGTTTAGAATTTTAGGACCACATATTAACTACTTACATGCAAATATAGTAAATGGCCCTAAATAACAAATGAATTATATCTTATGCATTAACTAATGGGTATGTGTACTCAAATATTTTATTGAACTGATTTAGTTCACTTTTAGACTTGAAAGAAAATAAAGTATTAATACTTTTCTATTAAAAGTATCTGAAAGTCAAGCATTTTCTTAGTTTACATGGACTTTTCCCTTTTATTAGTCTGAATAGATTGGCTTTTACTCAATGTTCATACTCTTTGATCTGACTTTAAAAATCCCATCCCTTATCTCTTCTTAAACTCTCTGGTTGTCACTCTGCCTTTTTGGACCTTAATCCCACCTGCAAGGTTTAGGATCACTCACCTTTGCTCATCTGTTCCCACTCTGTACCCAGAAGCAGAACGAAGTTTGAGGAGCCTGGAACGTATATGATTAGTGGGAGGGACAGCTTTAACTAAAAGAATGTAAACTGAAAAATACAAAATTAGGTCCTAACTGAATATTTACTTAAAATGAGAAAAGAAATCGCAGCACATTACAGATTTTTTAAAAGCTGGAAAATACTGCAAATGTTATGAAGTCCAAATACGTGTGTATGCAATATTTTTAATAATTAACTGATTGATAACTTTAAGATACTTTTTATTTTATTACATAATCATTCATCATCCCTTCATATAACAATTTGGTAATGTAATTTTTAATAGAGTAGAAAGCTAAGTCAGTCTTTCCTCTATAGTAGTGGCTCACAATATTGCTTTTGTTTAATGACCCATAATTTTTGTCTGCATTTTCTGTGTCTCTGTGTGTGTGTGTATGTTTACAAATAAATTTAACGATTATCAAAGAAGATAATCTTCACATATGTTCAAATCAAGATTTGGCAATTTTGTTCTTGCTTTATTACACATTCCAAAATGTCTCTACAAATGGCAGTTAAAATGGTATTATTTTTAGCTGTATTAAATGTGTTCTTGCATCAAAAAGGGGGGAAGGGTATGGTGCATTTATACTTGGATATGCTGCCTTATTGGGCATTTTCCTGAAAGGAGGGGACTTCCATTTGACCAGACATGGATGAGACTGAAAGTTTCACTTACAATAATACATATCTGATAATTGGAAAAACTTCCTACTGACCAGCTTCTGGCTTCTCATTTTCTGTTCATTATCACATGTGCTGGCTGCTGCAGGACACACTCTTAGAGAAACCCGATCTCTGGGTCTGCATCTTCATGTGTCAGCATAGGATTAAGTCAGCACAGTGGGTGGTTGGACCATTCCAGGAAAGCCATTCCCATAGCAAGAATGCTAGCAATAGTATGAAATAACTGAGCACCACATAAATATATTCCAATAACCCAAACTACGTATGTATCCAAGTCAGCATCTCTTAGCCAGGTCCCCAAAATTTCATCTATGAGAAATGGCCACGTGATAGAGAAAGGTAGAGGGGAAGAGGGCAAGGTAGATGTCCATCTTGAATCTGTGCACACACCCTGAGCCAAGATCCAGGTGCCTGAGGCCCAGAATTCGCTTCTGGAATACCTTTGAGCACGCTTTCAGGGCTGCTGACCTGCAGGGTCAGTCCTCACAGTGTGGAATTTGCTAACTTAGGCTTAAATGATGGCCACGTGGAGTCAGAAGCAGAAAGAAAAGGGGAGCAGGCTAGCAGCTGTGGTCCGGTTTTTCCCACACTGCCAAGTTCCAGGAAGAAACTCCAAGGAGTCAGATTATTCTCAGTTTGAACTTGGCCTTCCTTCCCAGTCATTCTGAAGGCAATATTTGCCAAGACAGAAAGATAGGACATATATTATTGAGTAGTTTCTTAGCTAGACTTATATAAATGTTCTACAATTAACATGCAATACTTTTACTATCAGAACTAATAATGAAAAACTTAACAAATGTTAAGAAAAGGAAAAAAAAGCAAACGAAACTTCCAAAGCCTAATCTGGGCATCCAATTTAGGAACTCTGGTGTGTTGAGAAAGTGCACTAGGGCTCGTGTTTGCTAAAAATCCTTGAGCTCGGGGAAGAAGTGTTGAAGGGACTTTGACACTAAAACCAGGTGTCTCATGGTCCCCCAAGCCTATGGGACAGAGAAAGCACAAGGAATGCTGTCCCAGCTTGTGGGGAATGAGCCCAATAAAACAGAACATGCACCGTGGGGCTTGATCAAGTAGAAACACACCTCATTGCTCATGACGGTGGGTGCTTAGTCAGCAGGGAAAGACTAACAAACAACATGCCCTCAATACTCGTCCTGAGGAACAGAGCAAACCACAAAGATCTCACAGAGTAAGGTCACCTTTGGCCGTCCGGGTCAGACAGATAATTATTCTATTTGGGAAGAGAGGACTAAAGACACTAAGAAGAACAGTGAGTTTTTGTTATACAGCTATTTAAAACTCTAAGCACTGTTATCTGTGTTATATAGCACTCAGAGAATGATATAATTTGCACATGTTATTAAGAATAGAGTCAGGTAAACAATCTGATACCTTCTTCCTATTCTTCAACTGTTGTTAAGCAAGTGCGGTCAGTCCCCTCTTAATCTAACCTGGATTCTGTGTCCTACATAGGCCTGGACAGAAAGAGTTGGAAGTCCACAGTTTTGAATTCTAAGAGGTCGTCCTAGATGTCTGGGTTTTAGGATAACTCAGGTAGGCAATACCTGCAGATGATGGGAACGTTGTCCGATGGGCTCTCTTTCTCTCTTGCTTGCTATTCAGTACTCTATATCGGCCCACGCAGTCCCCTATGTCTCTGCTTACAGAGGGACGGGGCTGGGCGTTTTGTTCAGCTTTCAGACTCATGTGGTTTTCTGCCCCACATTGCTTAGGACAAGCTGGAAGGGAGGGATCAGAGCCCCACCAGGGCTCCTCAGTGTGATTCTCTTCTAATGACCCTTTTCCAATCAGAAGGGAGTCATTTTCCTCCGCCTCATTATCTCCCTGCCTAGCTTTCTGCCCTTTGAAGCTGAGTTTTTCCTTCCATTAACAAGTAACTAGGAAAGTGTACTCACTAGTACTTCTTACTAATCTTCTTGTAGTTTTATAGCCGACCTCTGACCAACCTTTTGACATAAGTGATTTCTTAAAGGGGTAATGCCTGCTATTTTCTAAATGTACTAAAAGACATTCAAAGAGATTCTATTTCCTTCTGGGGTCCCCTGGCGAAAACGATGCATACAAAATATAACTGTCTTTTATTCGTGTCTTGGAGGGGTGCCTTTTTACACTGACTATATGTCAGACTCCACATGGTGGCCCGGACACTTGACATTCAGAAGCTGAATAAGAAATTAGCACTTCAAACGGATATGAAACACAAATCAGACTCATCCTCATCTTCTGTGACAGGGATAGCACTTGGTGAATCCATAGGCTACTTTCTGGATGCTATATAAATGGATTTGACTAAACATTTATTGAGCACCTGCTGTGTGCAGAATACCGTGTTGAATGCTATGCTGCATGCTTTGTGAGTCGACAGCATGACCAGCATTTACAAAGAAAGCGTGTGGCTTTGCATGGACATTTACAGAGCTGAAAAGGCTTGTAGAGCTGAATAAATACAACATGAAGAGATGATGAAGTCGAGAGGGAGATCCAGACTGGGGAGGCCAAAGGGGAATCCATGATTCAGATTTTCTTTTCTTCTGAGGTTCTCTTAACTGGTGTCCTTCCCCAGCTCCCATAATAAGGTGCCCAGATATGTCTGTGGCTCTCAGGTCTCCCACCAGGATGACCCCTTTTTTATGGTCTGGAGTATTTATTTAAATTGGTAGACAGATTTACAATGTTTGCAAACATTTTTTGTATTTAGGTTTGTAGTAAAACTTCAAAGGAAATGTACTTATTCCTTAAAAGTCATAAAACAAATATGGTACATTGTTTTTAGGAAATATGCATGTCAAATTTATCTCATTCTTAAAGCGAGATTTTGCCACTACTTTATTAAAATAACTAATCTTGGACGTGAAACAGGACTCTTCAAGCAGTGCTATGGAAGAACTATGGGACAGGTTGTTGAAAGACTTTGTGGTCTAATTTAAATTCTGCCACTTGCTAACAGTGTGAATTTGGGTGAGTCACCTAATTTCTCTGCTTTTCCACATCTGAGACAGGTAATTGCATTTATTTGCCGCAATATGTCAAAAGGGTTGTTGTGAAAATCCTTGTAAAGTAACACTTAAATGTATTATTCAGAAGGAAGGTATCCTTATTCTAATAGCTTTGAAATAAATTCTTGGTTATAATTTGGTCCCTAACGGTTCTACAATTTTCTTCACAGACATTTATAGAATGCTTCCTTTCTAATGACTCCATTTTTTTCCAGTTTAGGATCAAAATGCAAAAGACTTCTACAGAGATGTGCACCTGTTTGAGAACAGGAACCCTTTGGGGTTGTTTCTCTCATCTGGCCCTGCTTCCTTTTCCAATGAGGACATTGTTTCGTGCAAATCGGAGCGAAGGTTTATTGCCTTTCTATGTTCTCAGCTCCCCTTTTCTTTCCTCCCCACCCACCGCTCCTACTCTATACAACAGAACAGCAAAAGGATGTAATTGCCAAATATAAACTTGAGAAGCTAAATCTCGATCACTAATTTTTTTCCGAACCAGCGGTTTCTCTGTCCGTTGAACTTTTGAAAGCAGCAGTAGAAAAGAATCCGGCAATGCTTATTGAGTGAAAAATGGTGGCGTCATCACACACTTCGTCATGACTGATAGAGGGATGCAGGACACATTCTGGAGGGAACTGGTTTGAGTTGTCTGGTCCATTCAGCCTTCGTGGGAATGGCCACAGAAGAAAAGCGGTTGCCCACTACAAACATACCAGAGACTCGTGGATACGGTTCAAGGCACACAAGTTCCCAAGAAAACTAAAAACTAAAAGAAAACACAGATAAGAGACATAGTCCCTATTTTTTAGGACTGAAACATGAATTGTAATAACTAAGTTTATTTCTCTTCTGCAATGGTACAAGTTGTGTGTGTCTCATCCACTACAGAACTTGAACTTCCTTCAAATGGAGGCATGAAATCGAGCTATCAAATACAAACTACAACATATTAATATTATTGTAGCAGGCTCATGAAGAAGAGGGTTTTTTCTTAAGTCAAATAGGGATGTGTGTGTGTCTACGTGTGTGTTTCTTCCCCTTCTCCTCCTTCATCTTTTAAGGAAAACCAATAAAAAGAAGAAGAAAATTTGGAACCAGAAGAAGTAGAAGAGTCTTGGCTAGTGTTAGATATTGAGTGCTTTTGGTTTTTTTCCATCACTAAATCTCTGTGTAATAGTAAGCCTACAGATATAAAAAAAAATACTTGTTGTAAATGATGAAGATGAGAAATAAACCAAAGCTTTAATTCCGTAGTTTGAAAGCCCCCATTTCACATTTTGGTTAGGTCAAGCACCCTCTGACTAGACATGCTGGGCTATTCTGTAAATGATTCGATGGAGTGACCAGAAGCCTAAAATTGAAGCCATATGGAAACTTACTGTGCATATTAAATTGTGTGTAGCAGTGTTAACAGCATCTTGATTTGTGGCTGCAAGTAATAAATGAATTATATTAATTTTGTAGCTGCAAGCTAATTTCTCCAGAATTACTTTTTAATAACCAGCATCATGTTCGCTGGTAAGATTTAAATACATTTAGGAACAAATTTGTAGACTTTTAAGTAATGCTAGATTATCATTTTGAAAGCTTAAGAGTTCATTTACTATGTCCCCTAACACCAAATTTTTAGAGAGAAAACTCTTTTGCTCAGACTGGATAACTTAGTTGATAAACATTGGGTGTGTTATCACATAGAAATAGTCGCTATCCTAGTATAACCAGGTGGGAACTAAATAGTTGAAAGAATTTTTCCCGCTATTTTATAGGTGATTTGTCTTTGTCATATAATTTAGCATTTTTTTTCTCCCTGCTGTGTTGAAACTAATCATGTTTAACGTCAGTGTCAGTGCAAAACTTGGAACATTATGGCTGGTTCTTGTAAGTGAGGCCGTTCAGTTTGGAGTGAAGAGTTTGAGTTTGGATGCTGATGGAATTTTCATTCCACTGCTTATCAACTGTGTGGCCGTGGGCTAGTTTTTGTGCCTTAGTTTCCTGATGTGATTTATAATAGTAATACCCTACCTATTGTTGGGAGGATTAAATGAGAAAGCCACACAAAATGTTTAGATGGGACCTACATTTAAGAAGCCTCATTAAATGCAAACTGCTGTAATTCTCTGGGGGACCAGGGTGCCTGGACAGATGGTGAGGTTGCCGGTCAGCCAGATCTGGGTTGGATCCTAGATCCACCATTTGTTGGCCTTGTGAGCTTGGGCAAGTTGCTTTACCACTCTGAACCTCAATCTTGGTCTATAAAATAGAATTCTTATACCAAACTCATCTTTCTGCCCTGTTGGGAGGAATTCATGCAATGAAATGCGAAGTTTAACACAGTGATGGTCATGTAATAGTTTCAGTAAACATTCATTAATATTCATGTCCTTTCTCTTCTGTGGGAAGCAGCCTCACCTCCATTATTTGAGGTGGGGAAGGGTGGAGGGAGGTCTCGGCTAAGTAAGATGACCTGTTTCTCCCTGTCTTCTTAGGCTCCATGTCAAAGGGGACCTCTGACAATAGGAAATAGTGGTATGAAGAATCTACATTCACAAATAATATAGTAAGTGTTTGTATATGACTGTTAAAAATATATTGTAATTTTTTGGCTACAGATTTTTCTTCCTGATTATATTTGATTGAAGATAATATTAAAATGAATTGGCCTTCCCAGAATAAACACAGATTGGCAATGAAAGGAGGGGATAGAAAAGGGGAAACCAGCTTATACTTGAAAAATATTGCTATGGGTAATCTGCATGCAGAGTAATTGGAATTGTATTACCAAAAATGTTGAACTCCTTCATAAATAATAACAAGAATCATTACTTCCTGAGCACTTACTATGGGCCAGTCATGTCGAGTGCTTTACGTGCAATTTCTAATTTAGTTTCCCCCCAAATGCTATCAATGAATTGTTATGGATCTCACAATTGAAAATAAGGATACTGATGGTTAAAGAGGTTGAAAACAATCTCTCAGGTCACTTTCTAAATAGATCAGTCAGCTTACATGATAGAATGGGTTTGAGTTGTCAGTTTGAGTTGTCAGTTTTGGGCTTTTTCTTTTCTTTTCTTTTCCTTCTTTTTTTTTTTGAGACTGATTCTTGTTCTGTTGCCTGGCTAGAGTGCAGTGGCATCATCGCAGCTCACTACAGCCTCAAACTCCTGAGCTCAAGGGACCCTCTTGCCTTAGCCTCCCAAGTAGCTGGGACTACAGGCGTGCACCACCACACCTGGCTAATGTTTTTTATTTTTTGTGAGACGGGGTCTTGCTATGTTGCCCAGGCTGGTCTCAAACTCCTGACCTCAAGCAATCCGCCCATCTTGGCCTCCCAGAGTGCTAGTATTACAGGTGTGAGCTAACCCGCCCAGCCTCCTTTTCTTTTTCTTGTTACCAAATCTGATTTTGTGACACAAAACTTTACAATAAAGAACTTTTAAAAACTTTACAACAGTATTGTTCCAAAAGTCTTATAATTAAGAATTATGCTTTTCATTCACTTGTATGGTCCTTAATTGTATCCCCAAATCAATAACCTGGTGTTGTCACTTATGGTGTGGCTCCTACAGTAATTCTGGGAGAAAGCAGGGATAATAACTCCAAATACAATAGGAGAGCTTCTCCTGTGGAGTATTTAACACTGAACAGGAGCTGTACTCAGCATCGCTGAGTATAGGCACCCCAGTCCTGCTCTTCAACTTTTCCTTTCATGCCCCACACCCCGAGTTTGAGCCCATCCATGCCCCTAAGTGTGCACCTGCCACTCAGACCTCCCTTTTGAACTCCAGACAGAGAGAGCTGCCACTCAACAGCGTATTACATAACTCATTCAGGCCTTTCCGCAAGGCACTTCATCTCAGCAAGTTCAAAACGGAGGGCCTCATCTCTGTTCCACTGACCTGCCTAATCCAGCCACACCTGTTCTTCCTCCTCTTCCTCTCCCTCAGTTTCCAGGTTTGGGCAGTGTGCACGCTTGTTTCTCTCCACCAATCACGCATTAAGCCCCTCCTCTCCTTTCTAGCCCACTGTCATCTTCCATTAGAACTGTTTCCTGATTGGTTCCCTGGGTTCTGGTTGCAGCTCTCAATTTGTCACGGCAGCGATCCTTCTAAAATGCAAATCTACTGATGCACTTCTCAGCGTGAGATCCCTCAGCAGATTCCTCTGCAGACCAGTGAGCCTTTCCATGGTTGTGGCTGTGGCCAGCTTCTCCAGGCTCACCTGTGGCAAACCCATCAAATGGTACTTGCAATTCTGAAAAGCGATTTGTGCCTTCTTCTCCCTAGGTAAACATTTCTGTCTGAAACCCCCTTCTGTTAGGGTCTTAAAGAGGGCTGTCAGTAAGTAGCATCCCCTTTCCCTTTGAATCCAATTGCTTAATAAAATAAGAAGTAAAGCAAATGGATACCAAAGACCAATTTCATAACTGATAAAGTTGAGATCATAGAATGTCACTTACAGTGTGAGCTAAATGTGCTTGCTAACTCAACCCTGGAATTGGACAGACTGTTCCAAATAATTACAGAAGAACCTGGACCACTATAGGCCTCTGGTAGTTTCTTAACTTGCAGCTCTGGGGAACACATGAGAGCAGGCTGGCTGGAAAGAAGGAAGGGCCGACGAAGCATGCACAATTTTCTTTTCCAGTATCTTCCAATCAGATGAAGGCAGAAGCATTCCTTCCCTGGAGAGAAGGGTATAGGAGGTGCTGAGAGGCCAGGAATGTCACATTTCCATTTGGAAGGAAATAGGAGGATAAATAACCTGGAAATGACCGTCCTTCACTGGCCCACCTGTGACATGTCTCTGACCCACCAATCTCCAGTTCAAGTGCCTGTTCCTCCAGGCAACTCCTGTCCTGACCCCTCCATAGCCCTTCCCAGGTTAAGCAGACAATACCTCCATCTGTGTCCCCTTCACTACTAATTTATATTTTTTGTATGTCTGCCTCCCATCTCGTGCTCCCTGTTCTTGGAGGGCAGGAGTTGTGCCTTTTTCATTGTTATATCCTCCTCACTTAGTGCAGTGTCTGAAAAATAGCAGTTTAGTAGTATTAATAGATATTTGCTGAATAAATGAGGGGCCTTTCTTGATTATTCAGGCTCCAAGAAAACAGGGACCACATCTATCCTGCTCACCACTGAGTCTACCTTCTCCTCGCACCTTGCGTAGCACCTGGCGTGGGATGCCATGCGTAGTGTGTGGAGGGTGATAGGACACAAAGGCATCTTCACTACACTAGAAACTTGGTGAGAAAGGGAGCTTGCCTCTTCCTCCTCCTTCACCATGTTCTCACTGCCTGGAGCAGAGGAGGATTCATCAGAGTAGGAACTCAATCGATAATTGTTGCATGAATGAACAACTCTTCTCATTGAATCCTCCGCTTTCCTCCCCATGTTGAGACAGGAAAATGAGAACACTAAGACACATCATTCTGAGGTTTAATTGAAGGCACTGAGCATTGCTCTAGTGTTTTGTAGGGAAGGTTGACAATGTTTCTCCCCCTCTTTTTATGGCTATTGAGTCACAAACGAATTGAAATATATGGCTACAGAGCCCCAAAATACCCAAATAGGAAAGTGAGAATTTTTCCCCCCATAATTTCAGTTCCTGGGAGGGTGTTGGCCAGTCTGTATTCCTGCCTACATCCTCTTTGATGTGACGTGGGGTCCCCTTACATAGTCATCCAATGGGGATCCAAGTGTCTCAATTTGCAATTCTCCAGATGTAGTAGAGAATAACATTTTAAAAATTTGTTTGAAGATATCTTTTTTATTTTCCACATCTGGGAGAGGATCCTATAGAACATGAACAAAGACCAGTTTTCCATTATGACAAACATACGACCCTAACTGCTGTTCCGCGGTACTATCTTCAAGACATTGCCACGAGGCTGGCTGCATTTAGTGTTCCTAGGGCCACGGTAAGTCTGGATTCCTCTTCACAAATGAGGAGTGACAATCCCAGCTCATGATCCACCAGGATGTCCCCTCTTGTCTCAAGTCATGTCTCACACACAAACACATAAAAATATCATGGCTAATTTACTTCATTTATATTTTGAAAATAAATTATAGAATGTTCAGCAAGAGGGACTTGAGAGTAGGTGCAATTCAAATGAAACCAGAAAGAATCCCAAAATGATTGGGGATCATTGCTCTCTAATGACAGATCCCAGGGTCTTCAACATGTATATCCAACTTTTTGACCAGAGTACTAACTGCTCAGAAGTTGGAAAGAAAAACAGCCATTGTGTCTAAGTGGCTCACACGCCTGTGCTGTGATATTACCTGACCACTGCTGCTCTACAAAGGCTAGGGTGGCGCCTGTTATGACTTTACTCTTTCTTTCTCCTTGTCACAAATTCCAGTGGGTACCTGGAATCCCTCCTCCTACTCTACCCCAGTGTCTGCATCCAACTATCCATCCAACTATCTTGCTGAAAGCTGAAAGGCTATGAGATTTGGTCTAAGGTATTGCAGCTTTTTTTCCACTAGCCCTTATCTCTCACCCCCAAGACTGTGTTCATCGTTTAGTGATGTGGAAAGGTCTGGTGCTGGCATTCCAGTATTGCACGCGGGCCATGTGAAGAAGTAGCCAAGTGATTCAGTAGGTAGAGGCGGAGCCTGAGAACTAGAGCTGCAAAAAGATCCCTGGAGGATTCTAATGCCCAGCAAAGCTTGGGAATCCTGACCTTGTGAATCAGGACTGATTGGATTCTTGCAGGCAATGCTGATGGGTCCTTAAGCCTTTTTTTCTTGTTATTTTCACTTTATACTTCAACGTAAGGTCTCTGAACTTACTGGGCTCCTCCTGTCCTTACTAATGTGTGTTTGTGTGTGTGTGTGGGTGGGTGTATGTGAAGCAAAGTTTCGGATGAATTAGTAATTACTTTTACTATGCATGAGGGACTCTATTTGTTATTGTATTAAAAATATATTGATCATATCCACTAGACTAAATTTCTATTACAACATGCTGCCTGAATCTAACCTGCACTTAGAAAAATATTCTTGTTCATATTGTTCAGATTTACAGGAGTTGATATGTGCATGCCACATTAACAATAGAAATAGTGGCTGGTCTCACCCACTGCATGCTTACTTTAAATCAGGAAATGAGCTAAGTACTTTTTCTAAATGATTGCATTTAGTTTTTACAAAATCCCTATGACATAATTGTCATTATCCTCACTTTAAAGGTGAAAAATCTGAACTTTATGATGATTGCTCAGTGTCAACTACTGTTGGATGTGAAAGGTTCAAGCTGCTTTGCCTTTAAATTGGGATTATTTTCTAATAAAACCAGAGCTTATATCCCTAATTACAAACAATGAGGCAAGAATGTAATGAGTGCATGCACTGGAGAGACACAAAGAGGACTGAACATTGACCCTGCTCTCAAAGAATGTACAATCTGGACATATCTATAAGTTAAATAGCAATACAAGATCTAAATAAGATTTTAAATATCATGTAATTTAGGCAGAGAAAATTTAGTTGACAATTTCATGGTTGAAACAATAGGACTGTGATTTCAGCGCAAGATGATGTCATTAGAGGGATCTGGGCGGCTTCACGTGGGTGTGGCCGGGAAGCACGTGCGCATTTGAGAAGTTGGAGGAGAGAAGGGAGAACTTCTCTCGCAGGTGGAGCAGAGGCACGGGCAGTAGGAACTCAATCAGTAATGTTGCATGAACGAACGACTTTTCTCATTGATCTTCCACTTTCCTCCCTGTGCTGAGACAAAAAATGAGAACTCTAAGACACATTATCCCAAGCTCCTGAGGTTCAGAGGGTGTGGAACCTCGCTCCTCAGAGATCTCTCAGGAGCCGGGGAAGGGGTAAGGGGTCTTGGTTCCTGGACCTCCGCAATGGTCTTCACCAGGAGCAGGAACAGTTTCCAGTGTTCACTAACTCCTAAGATATTGTTTGAACAAAACACACTGCTCCTTTAAAAAGCGAAGGTGAAAACCATTGATTGTTGATATAATGAAATGAGATTTCAAGTTAGAAAAGTGACCTGTAGATCCCATTAAATCGGCCTTTGTTGCTAACTAAGGGGCTGTGAAATGTTGCTGGAGGGTGTGAGGGTGGGGGCCGGCCTTGTCCAGCTGTGTCCTTAGCTCTGTGCCTACGGGCAGTGACACGACTTTGCTGATTGTCAATGAGATAAAAATCAAAAGAATTATTATCTCCTGACAATGTTCTTAGGATTAAATAAGGTGAACATGTGAAAAGTGTTTTATAAATTCTGAAGTATTATTTGATGTCAGCAGTTGCTTTTAGTTTTAATAGGGAGGATTTAGATGAATAAAATATTAAAGGGCATTTTGTCATTTATTGGATAGAAAATGAGAGCCATGCAAGGTGTTACTCCAAGGGATTGGTGTGCTGGAATATTTTAGGGACACTAATTGGTCAGTGGGACACAAGCTGGATGGAGGAGAGGTGGCACAGGGGACAGTTGGTTGGAGACCAGGACGTGAATCTGGGTGAGAAGGGGGAAGGGGAAATCTGTAGAACCTGGGGGCTAACTTGAAAGGGAAGGGGAGTCCCAGGAGCAGAAGGGAATAGGAGAAATATTTACTATCATTTTGTTCCTACACAGCGCTTTTCATATTCACAGTCTCATTTAATCAGAGAAGGCTCAGGGAATTTACTCCACAAGAAGCTGCAGGAATGTTCTGGATAGGGTTAGCGGGAGGGGGCAGGTTTAGGAGAGGCTTCATAACAGACACGGTGAGTTGTAGGCGTTAGTGGAATATCCGAGTGAAGATATTTGGTGGGCTGACGCCCGGCTCTGTCCTCATGCAGAGGGGACAGCAGAAGGGAGCTTTCAAGACAACAGAGAGAGGTGCGGAGGGCTGAGTGCAGAGGAAAGGCAGGAGCAGGAAGAGCTGGTGAGGGGGCGAAGGAGAGCTTGGGAGGGCAGGGGCAGCCAGAGAACAAGGATTGAGGAACAGTCATTGGACCTCAGTAACTTGTGCTACTTCTTATGATCCTTATTTTACTGGAAACTGAGAATTGACGAAGTTGTATCAAGCTAATGGACAGAGCTGAACAAGGCTGGGTGCTCAGACTTATGCCCTGGAGTGATCTTCTACAACTACTTAGTTGACACCTAGGGCCTTAGGTAATGAGCTCTCTAGCCCACTTCTCCAACCTGGTATCCCAATTCTTTGTATCAATGGTTTTCAACACTTTTTAAAAAAAGCATCAGTGTGCTTTGTTCAAATGCTATGGCAGAAGTTAGAGGAAATACTAAAACATGTGCAATCTCCATTGGGTGACAGAGGTAGAAGAAGGACCACAGGAGATCAAAGACAGAAGGTGCTAAGGAGGTTGAGGCATTCTGTGTCAGGTATTCAGTGGAGAACTTTGACTAAAGAGGAAAAAGAACTAGAGAGGGCAGTTGAGGCTTTAGGATGGAGAAAGGTGTCCTGTTGTTGTTTTATATTGGTTCTCCAATTTAGAAGGAAGTCTTGTATACATAGCTGGATCTTTGCCTCAGTTGGAGCATCATATTACATACTTTAGTATGAGAGGATAGGTCATAGACCCTCTCTTCCCCCTGATCCTGGTGTATAGCTGCTCAAGAGAACTAGAACTTTGTTCTAATTTGGGTTTTCATTGGGAACCTGATTAAGAAGTAGGGTCCCTGTGAGAGAGGAAGGGTACCCCATAAATAGAGAATGTATCAGATGCAGCAAGGCTAACTCAGAAACAGACCTGGGCAGAGACAAGCTGCTGTAGCTTTGCGTGTAGAATGAGCTATGCTTGAACCTACCCTGACCTAGCTCCCTGGGGTGGCTGCGTGCCCTAGAACCAAGACGGATTGGTGGTTAAAGCAAGAGACCCTTAACAGTAGGAGCTCATGTACTCTGCCTGCTGTTTAAGATAAGAGAATGTTTTTCCTTATAGGCCAGAGACCCAGAGACAGGTGATAAGAAAGCAGTTTCAAGGGATGGCACAAAAGCCCAGAGGGTGCTGGAGGTTAAAGGTGGGTCAGTGGCACCACGTGGGCTCCTGGACTAGAACACCAGCCACACTATGTTTGATTGGAGATGGCGTTAACAGGGGCAACCTAGGCATGGGCAATATGACTAAGAAAAGGCACAGGTAAAAACAGGAGTGGGAGAGGCAACTGGCTCATTCATGTCTTCAAAATACAGAGAGTGAGAAGAGAGACCTGAGATCATGCATTTTACAGGGGAGAAAGGGACTGAACTTAAGGACAAACCTTACCTAGATTCCACAAGGTGGGAAAGCCTAAGAGGCCATTTAGTGACACAAATGTATGAGGTCAAAGGAGAAAGAGATAATAGAAATAGAAAGAGGATGCTTGGGGAAAGTATTAATATAAGGTCCTGGGGGGTTGGAGGGAAGGGATTGGGTAGATAGGGAGTTCAAAGCATAGCTAGGTGCCTAACTAACATCAATTTTCTCCATTCTTTCTTATTGACAAGACCTGATTTTATTCCAGGTTGCAATATACTCTGTTAAAAAGGATTTATTTCCCAGCTTCTCTTAAATCTAGAGGTGGTCAGTAAATAGAAGTCATTGGGTGGGGCTTCCATAAATATTCTGTAAAGGGGTTTAATCAGGAGGATGGGACACCCTTTTGCCATCCTCTTTCCTTTTTCTTAGTTGGAATGAGCGCACAATGGCTACAACTCCAGCAGCCACCTTGGACCATGAGGTGACTAATAATGGAAGCCTCACACTGAGTCTAGTAGAGTAGAAAGGTAGGAAGAGACTAGACTTCTGGTGCCCCTGGAGCAACCAGTCCTAGACTATCTACCATGACTTCTTTTATAGGAGAGAGAAATATATCTTTATTTTGTTGAGGCCACTGACATAGAGATATCTATCTATCTATCTATCTATCTATCTATCTATCTATCTATCCTAATCCTGGTATATATGATATGTGTTGCGCTACTCAAGCACAACATAGTACTCCCGCTTGCATCAGTCACTGAAGGAGGGAGCATGCATTGGATTTATGCATTCAAGTTATTGAAGAAATTTCTTATTCTCTGGGGTGAAAAGCCATTCTATGGCTTGAGTTCCTTAAGCTCTGAGATGAGAAGCTTCTGCAAGTTTGCTTCTTCCCCAGACATTCAGCCAGCTGCATTTCTTCTTAGCTCTCCCACATGGCCAGAGACCGGAGACGGCAGAATACATCTCCTGTTGCAATCTCTCCTTCCAGCATGAATTTGTGACCTGGAAACACTGTGAGGGTTTCAAAAGCTTGTTTGAACCAACAAGATTCTGAGCAGGCGCGATGCTGTCCTCAGTCGGGCGGCAGGTCACCTTGGAGTAAGAATGAGAGGAGACCACACCTATTCTGCTAGTGATTAAAAAAGGACTGCTTAAAAAAAAAAAAAAAAAAAGTCAGGTTCTTCTATTTCCAGGCGCGTTCTCACTTTCTTGCTGTTTGTTCAGACGGGGTGAGCAGTGACCAGGCTTTTAGTGTCTGAGGGGCCTTAAAGGGGCGCGGCAGTCCTGGACTCGGTCCCAGGGACAGCAGGTTTTGTACGCATATGGGAGAAAGCAAACGCGAGTCACTCCTGTGCCCAAGACAGGCAGAGGGGACAGGCGGCTCTCTACCTTAGGCAAACTTCTCTCTGACCCGGGAGGGCACAATTGCTCTTCTTTCCCCGGCTTCCTTCGCCCTGCCCTCGTGGGATTTGAATGAACAGGTGCTAACACACCCGCTTAGCAGGGCGCGTTCATCACCCGCGACTCCCGCGCCAGCAGCTGCTGGGCACCTTTGCTGCCGCGCGCACCAAGGCCTGGGGACTTCAAGCCGGGAGGGCTGAGGACAGGGCGACTACACCCTCTGGAGAAGGGGGGGCAGGCCTCGCAGCCTCGGCTCACGGAGTCCTGCCGGCCTGGGAGGGGAGGACAGGGTCCGCTCCTGGCAGCACTCGGGCAAACCGGAGCGGTGGCTGCCGCCGCCGCCGCCGTGTTCCCCACTTGCGACGGGCGCGGGGCAGGCTGTGCTAGGCCCGCGCGCTGCGGTGCGCTGGCCGGTAGGTGCCCCGCGACGCTCGGCCCCTTCCCGGGCGGGCGAGGTCAGCGTGGGCGCCGCGGCCAGGGCTGGCGGGGCGAGGTCCCCCGGACCCCAGGGCGCCCACTGCGGGCGGGACGCGGGCGGTGCAGGCTGTGCTCCGACCGCCACTGCAGGGGTCCGGCGCCTCCTGCAGCCTCTCCCTGCGCCGCCAGCCAGGCCCCGTCGTGCCTGCGGACGCCACGGGGGCAGGTTGGCGGGGCGCACCCCAGTCCCGCTCTGTCCCGCCACCCCCGCACCCACTTTCTGCTCCCCTCGCCAGCCTGCGCAGCTGTCCCCCTCCTACCCCTGGGAGGCAAACCTGCACCAGAGGGCATCTTGAGCGAGGTCATTGTCACCTCGCCTTTTATTCTAGAAGGGACTCAATCCTGCTTGAGGGCTTAGCTCCAGAGGCGCTGTTAAAGTAAGTTGGTGGTGGCCTTTTGTAAGGAAACTTTTAATCACACAGAATTTAGCCTCTGATCGGCCAGACTTATTACACGGCGCAGAGTAAAACCTTCCATTTTTAACATCCACTCTGGTGTTTGCTGGAAATTTGCCACCGAATTTAGGCTTGAGTTGAAGGTTACCAGGATTTATCATTGTTTCCCCAGGATGTTTAACCCTCATGGGCTCCTCTTCTTTCATTTAAGACACTTAGGAAAAAAAAAATCTTGTAAGTGTTTTGGCCATTTTGTTTATAAAATTTGTTTTAGCTCTTATGGTTTTGTAATCCAGAAATATTTCTGAAATGGAGAGGGGGGAGCGTTAGAGACAGAAAGCAGCTGTGTACCAGTAAATAATAAGTATCATGCAAAAATATCACAGCTAATAGATGTCCTTGATGAGTGGAAATATGTATGTTTAATTGCTTTTAAAAATGTGGGGTGGAAAAACACAATTATACATTGTGATAACAAACCTGTACAGATAATTTCTGAACGATACAAAACAAATGTTGAAATTTTTTTTCTTTATAATTGAAATAATTTTCCCCAAATTATGACACCGCCTTCCCAAATATTATGTTGCCCCCTATGCAAATACTTGAAGAGGAATGGTTACTGATGGAATGCATTTAGATTCATCATTAATGAAAAGAAAATTGCATAGCTTTTTATATTGTTGCACATCTTCAAATGCCTCTTCCAATGTCATTGTCAGCTCAGTGATATTCTCGATATTTAAAAATTTCAATTTTTTCAAAGATACAGAATATATAATTTCTAATAATTATAAACACATCATTTTACTCATCTGATTTTAATAACATGCATTTTATAATTACCGTACAACCAAAATAGACTGTTATGTTGTGTGCATGTCTTTATTTAACAGTATATTCTTAGACACCTTGTTTAAACAAATTAAATGAATTTAAAAGAAAATAAAACAAGAAAAAAAAACCCTTCAGTAGAAACAATCACAGTGCTTTACAGACAAAAGGAAAGGAAAAGAAGTTCTCATACGAAAAGAGATTTATTATTACATAGAAAATTCTCACAATAGTTGAAACACACTTCAGAAACTAGTAAACACCTTAGATAGAGTTGTGCCAATTACTCAGCCCACAAGCATCTGCTTTGTCTTAATTAGACGGGGGAGGTGAATGACCACTGTTTATTTTCATTTTCCTCATTAATTATGAAAAACTGCATTTAATTCATCTTGCATGGTGAGAGATTGGCTGCGCAGATGTAAGTCGTAAGGGAAGTGGCTGTCGGTGGGCAACCTGAACATGGCACCCTGCCCAAGGGGACCCCTGGGTGGCACTGCACAGTAATGCATGCCGTAATTGTAATTTTTGCCATAGTCCAAGGTTTCTTCTTGCTTCAGGGAAAATATCCCATTATAGTTAATTGGGGGAGGACTTAAGGGACCTTCAAACTGAGGGCTGGCACACTCAGGGGAAGTGCTTTCATAGAAGGATTCGTACGCACTGCAATAATTGTAGGGTTTCATGGACTTGGAATTATCAAGAGTCCCATGCCCCGGGGGCGTAGTGAGCTCAGGGCTGTGGTAGGGCGGGTAGAAAGTAGAGTAGGGTGACCTTGTGTGATGCCCGGCCTCCCCCCCCTGACCCATCAGGAAACTCCTGGCGTTGAGCTGCAAGCAGCCTGCCACCAAGTTTGTAGTTGGCTGGGAAAGACCTTTGCATAAGTTTTGGACGAATGTGAGCAGATCTGGTCTCTTGCCGATTCTCAGAATTTCAGAAAGTGCCCAGATATAGTTTTTGGCCAGTCGTAAAGTTTCTATTTTGGACAGTTTTTGGGTTTTAGAATAACAGGGGACCACTTTTCTTAAATTGTCCAGAGCGTCGTTGAGACCGTGCATCCTGTTCCTCTCTCGGGCATTAGCTTCCTGTCTCCTGAACTTGACCCTTTCCAATCGGAGCTTGGTCGTCTTTTTTTTCCTAAGACCCCTCCTTCTGGGCAACCCATTTTCATCTTCCTCTTCCCTGTCTTCCTCCTCTTCTTCTTTCTCGGTTTCTTCTCCAGGGGCCCTTTTGATGCTCTTTCCTCGAAGCACGATCTGTTTGGAAAAGCTTTCTGGTTTCTTAATTTGCTTCTGGTCCTCGCATTCTCTAGAAAACTTTCTGCACATCTGGGATTCTGGCATGACAACAGACTCATCAAATGGTAGTGTTAACATGGTTCTCTAACCTTAAATTACCTGAAAAAATGCCAGCACAATATTTAAAGTGTTTTCATTTTTAAAGTTTAGATACTTAAAACATATTTAAGGACTTAATCGCAAGACTACAAAAACACATGAAAAAGACTGATTCCAGGACTCATTTTTTCACACTAAATATAATTTTTGAGTTTATGAAAACTAATAATTATGAAAATATTGATGCATGCAATAGGATTAATTTATACAGCAAATTATCAAAAGAAAATAAAACATGAAGTATTTATTGTGATACCACCACCATCTCCATTTGTCTTTGATTTTTAAACTGGATTTTAATACTCAAAAAAGATCATGGAATTTAAGCAAATGCAAAACATGAGATACCAATGCAGAATTTCATTAATTCCAATTCCCCTGAGTACAAACTGAGAAGAGAAACCAGTTTTTAAAATGAAAAGTGCTACCTCTCTATGAGCTGACAAATTTATGTTCTTTTTCAGGAAAAAAAATTAACCTTAACTTTATTTGCTGTATCATACAACTTTGAATTTAGATAAGTGACTGTGGGAATATACAAATTTAAAGAAAAGATTAATCAGAGTCAATTTTAAAACTGATTTTTTTTTTGAGATCAGTAAAGAATTATGTAAAACAGCACTATTTTCCCAGCCTCCAGAAAGAAAAGGGGATTAGGCTAATTTGAAATAAACTCTATAAATAAACAAACAAACAAAAAAATCACTGGTAATGTCTTTTAACCAAAGAAAATGTTGAGACTGCTTTTATTTACATTTAAAAATTTTCCGAATGTAATTGTCTGTTTACTGCTGTTCAAATCATCCCGGACAAAAAACACTCTCGTAGTGTTTTTGTTCTATGAGCCACAGAAGTCTCCCTCTAGCTAATATCTGACAGGAACGGTCCAAGGATTCTGACTGCAATTGTGCACGTGTGTTCAGAATCCCGAATGAAAGGGGAAAATAATTTGTGTTTCAAAAGCATTTTGTTTTTTGTTTGGTGAAGCAGCAAGTATTTTCATCTAAAGTCTTCAAACAAATAGGCACATTAAAACACAGACTTTTCAATTGAACAATCTCCAGCCCCCTCAGCACACACACATACACACGTACACATACACAAACTCTTAGTAATGTCCACATACTTGTAGTGTTACATAATAGCAGTAAAAGTATGTGATAATTACATCATAAGAATGAAATATGATAAGAAGTTATAGATGGCAAAGAGCATATAAATGCTATAAGACAGTGACACTGTATCTTTAAATACTTGCATGCAAAGCCAGCATCAATTGAAGTATATCTTTATTTATATTACCTTAGGTTTTAATTTCATTCAATAATCAGTTTTCATTTTGGATCTTCCAAATCTTTTCAGGCTGAGTGTCGCATCGTCTCCTGGAGTCTCTAGATCTGTGTATATCTGCACTATCTCATTGATCTCTAAAAAGTGACATTGATGCCAACTGCCAGAGCTGGTACCCATGCCATCTGCTAGTGACGTCACAGGGCAGAGAGAGCCATGTGATCCTCTCTCTTGGGACCTTCATTCTGCACTGATCATCTGGCATCCCTGTAAGTGGGTACCAGCATTCATGCATCAACACAGAAGGTTAGACTGATAGGAAAAAAAAATCTGCACCAGCATTTCACATACAGTAGGTGCGTTTCTCCTCGAGCTGCTTGGGTTTCACTAGCAATCTGTAGCAATAGCTGTGTGAGTGTTCAGTTTCTCCCTGCCAACGGTGCAACTGTTAGGTGGTCGTTAATATTCCATTCATTTACAAGGTGGGCTTTTGTGTGCGCGAGAGGTTTTTGTTGTTGACGATGATGCTGTTTTGTAAAGATCACCATCCCATTTGTGCATCTGGGTACCCAGGAAAAGAAAGCCGTGAAAAGGTGCTAGAAACTCGTCTTAAGATGCTTCACCAGACTAAGATTTGTGTAAGCAAAGAGGGGTCAACAAAGGTCTCCTTATTTCCTTGTTTTGTTTCACGGCATGTAACTTAGGAGTGTGCCTGGGTGTTCTCTTATTAACATGTAAGACTTCTGTGCTTCTTAAGAATTTGGAATAAAAGAACAGTTTCTCCATCTGGGGTCTGTGAAAGACATCCCCCGATGCTCCCCTTCCTACACTTGCTGGTTGCTTTCGGCAACTTTTGCAGAGACACTGCAAGTCTATTGTTAAAGATTTCAAACTACATATTTTGTCCTCTGCCGAAAGTCACTAACTTCACTCTTTTATTGTACCCATCTCTTCCCAGCGTTAACTTCCTCGTTCTTTCTCATTTCATTTCAGACACAATAAACATAAAAATTATCACTTAGGTTTTTGTCTTTCTATCCCTGGCATTCCTCTGAGTAGTTTGATCAAAGATTAGTTTTCTTGTTTTTTTGGAGCTTTCAGATTTTTTTCTTTCTCCTAAAAATCTTATCTTCATATTTTTTTTCTCTAAACCAACATTAATTTAAATATCTTCTTAGTCTTACATCAGTGTCCAAATGTTTTCCCTGTCAGGCATATTTCATATTTTTCTTTTTCCCCTACTCCTCCTTTTTGGTTTCTTCTGAACAAAATCAGGGTAGAAACAGTTAAGCAAAGCTGGCAGAGCTTTGTAGATAAAACGCACTGCAAAGCCAGAGGCAAACTCCACCTTCCTCTCCTTTTCTCTTCTTCCCAACTCCCCCGCCACCCCAAAAAATAAGGACATTTTATTTCAGAATTGCCGGTCAGTAAAGTAAAAAGTGCACTTTAAAAAAAAAATAAAAAGTTAAAAAAAAAACAAATAAACACAACCTTTGTTGTTTGACGACTGAGTAATCTGTTTCTATAAAGTGGGAGAGTATGCTTTTGGTATTAAAGTAATCCCTGGCAGAGCTGGAACTGTTGAATCTGTGTTAGCATTCCCCTTATAAATCCCTCTTTTGAGAGGTTTAGAATGCTGCTGCTTTAATGCACTTCGGATCCAAATTGGCACCAGGGGCCTCACACTAAATTCAATTTTGCTCCTGTCATACCCTACTCATTTCCGCCCGCCTCAGAAAGTTGTTTGACGTTTCCTGGACAGTTCTAGAAAAGATGGGGAAGTTGGCAAAAAGGGGAATCAAAAAGGTAAAGGTGGATAATTTTTCTGTCTTAATGGCCCAGTAGGGAACACAAACTTAAAATAAGAGTAGGACTATAAATTCATAAGTTGAAATACATAGGTTGGCCTAGCTCATGTTTTTTAAAAAGTCAGACATAACATAGCCATTTTAAAATTTGTTGTTTAAGCGAGTATCACTTGGCAATGGGTGCATTGAATATGTTTCAAACAGCTTCTGATTCAAAAACTACACCACTTTTTATATTAAGACAGAGAATTTCCATAGGAAAGCCAGATACAGAATTTTATTTGTCTAAAGTATGATTTAATTTTTAAATGTAAAGGAGCTTACGTATCGGAGTCATAAGCCACAAAGCAGCCAGTAGTACTATTATGAATTTTGCATATCCTTAACTTGCAAAGTCTCCAAACCTACATTGCATTAAAGGCATCATCACAAACATGAAAATCAAAATTTAAGGAATAGATGACATGATGTGCCAGTAGAAAAATCATCACCAATGTGGTTCATTGAAAAGATAGATTTTATATTTCATCTTTGCATGTGCAAAAAAATGAGAAACAGTTTATTGATGGAAACATTTGGGGCTGTTCTATTCCTGCCATTGATCACGAAGGAAAAACCTTTGATGGTGATGGGTGGAGTCGCAGAATCTGCCTTCAGCTTTTCTATTAATCAATTGTTAGGATGCTTTATTTTTATTTTTATTTTTTCAAAAGCAAGGAGGGGGAAACAAAAAGTTGTTATGTCAAGATTTAGCAAGGATTAAGTGTGTTTGTACAATAATCTTTCAAAAGAAATTTTGTTATGCATTTTCTACTATAGTTCCAGATATGCAAATGCCCGTGCTGTTAATATGCATTCATAACATACACCAGAAGGGCTGTTCTACTCTCTACTAAGAAAGCATGTTAACACCTATACTCCAAACAGAAATACATTCTGACTTATAGATGAATACTCAGAGTACGGGGAGTATATGATCACCATTTCTATAATATATTTTCTCATGTTACAACAATTACTGCACACTAAAGTTCACATCTAGAACTCAATTCAATATTAATTTAATTGATATGATTTTTGCTTCTGAAGTCATGAAATTGTATAGATTTTTTAAAAAGTGCCCAATGTCTACCTGCTTCTCTTTTGCTTTCACTCAGTAAATGCTCATATTTCACTTATAAAAACAAGCCACGGAAAATTCAGATATAATTTTGACTCAGTTGCAAGGCAATAGAAACCAAAAGTCCAAATTAAGCCTCAAGCGCTGACATTTTTATGTCATCCTGTTGGTACCTATGTCTTAGAAAATAGGAATTATATTGACTCCCTCTTTCTCAGTTCCCTTCATCATTTAAGAGATCAGTTTGAAACATGACAGGCATTTTTCTCAGCTCTCCAAGGATATAAGGAACAGAATGTGGACCACTGGGGCAAGGTCAAGCAACAAAACCCAAGACCTGAGTTTTTTTTCCCCCAGATGTGGCATTACTTCCCGAGATAGATTTTAAGCAATTTTCTCTATTGCCTTTCTTTTTTTTCCTTTTTTTCTCCTTTTCTCTCTCTCTCTCTCTTTTTGGCTCTTAGATGCTTCAGGGCAGTCACGAAGCTTGTAAGCAAGCTCGGTCTCAGTCCCTAGAGTTTTAACTCTGTGATGCCCATTGGCTTGAAATAGTTTTATGGCTGTGGCAGTGTCCCACTTTAGAAAACAGCCCTTGGAATTTAAATAAAGGTGTTTATATTACGGGACAAAACACAAAACAACCTTATTCCCTCAAAACCTTGGAATGCTTAAAAATATAATTTAAACATAGATGTCAAACGTTTCGTTTATATATACACACGAGGATTACACAGACTAAACAGATAATCTAGAAGTAATTTGAGGGCACTATTTGCATTGCTTTTTTAGGTTTACTTCAAGGTGAAGTCTAGACCGAATTGTACTATTATTATGCAATAATAATAATGTTCATGCCACTCACAAAACACTGTGATATTCAGTCTTCTATTATGGTCTTTGCACAAAAACCACTGTCTTTGCACTACAGCTCTTTCCAGAAATACTTTTTATTATTTCCCCCCATGAAGCATACTTTGTATTTTACTCACTAAACTGCATTTATTAATTTTGATTTCTAATTTGTTATTAAATAAAGGCATCTAACCCTACCAGTAAAACTTCTACCAGTATCAGAAAACCAATGTTACTGGAATGAGTTGTTATAATTCCAGCCATAAATAAAGAAATGCTGCTTTATTACCTTTTGTGATCTCACTGTAAGAAAATGAGGAGTTTCCTTTAGGCTTTAAAAAATATTTAGAATGATGTGCTGACCCTGATTACTGCTTTTTATGATACTGAATTAGAAACTATTGTTATATTCCAATATATGTAATTCAATGTAAGTAATGATTATTTTTAAACATATAAAACAGAAATACAATTTGGTTTTTTCCTGTTATATTCATCCATTTTGTAAGGTTGGAGTAAGAACATTTTGTAAGATCCTTATGCAAATGTTTTTGCAAAAGTTTTATGCAAACTGCATTTTTGAAAAATCAGATTTTTATGGTAGATGATCGTATGATGAAGTGCAGGCTCTCTTAACACAGGGGATTCCTGGATGGATTTCAAGAGGTCCTTAAACATCCCAAGATCATGTGCAAGTTTGGCATGTATGTACATATGTGTATTTGTCAAGGAAGGGCTTTCTTTGTCATATTCTAACAGGGTAAGAATGACAAAGAGTATTTTGACATCTTTACTAACCTTGTTTCAAATCTTGAGCCTACTGTTCAACAGCTACGTGTCATTCATTCCTTCGTTTATTCATTCCTTCAACAAAGGTGTATTGGATACCTATTTTGGAGTGATTCTTGACTCCTCTTTTTCTTTTATACCCTGCAACCAATACCTCAGCAAATCCTGTCAGTTCTACATTAACATTATACTCAGACTGTGTCCACTTTTCAGCAATTCCACTACTCCTAACCTGGTTCTAACCACTGTTACTTTTCACCTGGCCTACATGGCCCCTGGGCTTTCACTCTTGGCCATTTATATCCCACATACAGTTCTCAAATCAGCAGCCAGAGGCATCTGGTTAGAACATAAATCGGACTGTGTTCTCCTACACTCGAAACCCTCCAGTCCTCACAGAAGCCAAGAGACTCCTACTGGCCTCTCGGATTTCATCTTCTACTATCCCCTCGACTCTTTCAGCTCCAGCCACCCTGGTCTCTGGCTGTTCCTAGAACACCCGGGCAGGCACACTCCCACCTTGGGTCCTCGCACTTGACTTCTGCCTGGAACTTTCTTCCTGCATGTGGTTCATTCTCACATCCTTCAAATCTCCGTTCACAAGTCCCCTCTCGGTGATGTCTTGCCCAGTCCCTGATTTAGACTGCACTGGTGTACCCACCCATCTCTCCCCAGCCACCTTCCTGTTTTACTTTTCTCTGTAGCACTTACCACTTTTTAACACAATACGTTACTTATTTCTTTTGTGTATTAATTTAGAGTTCTAATGCCTGACGTGAAAGGCAGTAAGTACAAACTTACTGAATGAAGAAATTTGTTCCAGGCATTGAGTGAATAATGGCCATTGAGTGGCGTGTAGAACATCTGTGACAAGGCTGTTGGGGACTTCACAGTCTAGAGAGGGAGGCGGACAATGAACACATAAACACATACATGTGTCACGTCCACGTGGGAGGCTCCAGAGAACAATGGGAAGATCTACTTGGTTACGGTACCTGAGGAGCCCTTTCTGGTTTTCCCTTTAGGCCGAGACATGAAGATTGGGCAGCAGAGGCAAGAGCACGTCAAATTTCCAATGTTCTGGGAAGACCAGAAGCAGCACAGTGAGAGCAAGGACTCAATCATACGAGGCTGTGTGGGTCGTGCTCAAGTATTTGGAATTTATTCCAAAGGGAGTCATTGGAGGGCTTAAGGCAGTTTTTGATTTGAAAACTTTACTCTGGCTGGTTATGGGGAGAAGGTTTGAAGGGGGAGAAAGATGAAACAGGGAGAAAACTGGCAGGGGTCAGGGCACAATACCCCAACATATGGAACCTTGACATATTGAAGCTGAAGGAAGTTAAGAGAATCACAGAAGCAGGAAGATCTCTCTGGCCTTCCCTGCCTCTCCCATGAAGCAGGTGACAAAACATTAGAAGGATTTTCTGACCTTCCCCTGAAGCAAATCTGAGCCTCATGTGAGAGGTGGCCTCTCTGTACCTGGAGGATAGGAAGGGAATATGCTTACCTTGGAAGAAACAGGGACACAGAGGAGAATCTGAACAAGCAGGCCTTGCTAAATTTCCCCCAGTTTATTACCATTAGATCACACTCATTGCCCTGTCATAGTTCTGCACAACTCTCCATTCTTCACCAAATCTACTACTAAAAAAACACTAAGATTTAACTGTTTCTTTGGGTCATCATTTTCTTATGAAGGCTTCCATGTCATATAAAACTTATTAAATAAATGTGTATGCTTTTCTCTGGTTAATGTGCCTTTTATTATAGGGGCCTCATCCCTGAACCTGGGATGGGTAGGAAAAGAGATATTTTTCCTCTTCTACAGAACTTACAAAGCCCGTGAGAGTGGACAAAACAAGAGGGCGATGACTGAGGCTCAGATTTGAGTGGAGGTAATGGAAATGGAGAAAAGAGGAGGCATGGAAATAGATTTTGGAGATGAAATCAACTGAATTTACTGATTGGATGGGTGTGGATTGCATATGGAAACTTACTTAACCTACGCTCATAAAGATGGTGATGAACAAAGCAGGCATATGCAACGTGCCAAGTACCAGTCTAAATGCTTCACAAAAGTTATCTCATTTGATCCCTGCAGATAGACAGATGTATCTATCCCCATTGTAGAGATAACGAAACTGTGGCTCAGAGGCTCAGAAACTAGTGAACCCAGGACTGCTCAGTTTTTAAGTGGGAAATCATCATTTAGACCTAGGTCTGTCTGAATCCAAATCCTTCCTTCTAAACTGCTACATTTTGCTACCTTAAGAATTAAATAAACAAATGTCAATGAACTGCCTAGGATGGCTTCTGGTACAAAATAAATGTTGAATAGTAAGAAATAGTAGATAAAGTAGAAAAATTTGACCACGAATCTATTTACAGAATCAATTAATGTGTCTGGTGACTTAAGATTTCCACTATACCTTTGTCTTGTAGGTCAATGTTTTAGGTAGGCCAGTAGACTGTTATGTACAGTGAAATCATGTAACAATAATTACAGTTGTCATGACAACGAGCTCTTATTTAGCTCAGAAGAGTTGAGGGTTGAGCTGTTCATTCCTTTTCATTCATTTGACAATACCCTTACTTTTTATGTTACTGCTCTAGATATTATGAGAGGAAGTAAAGGTAAATCACAGAGTCTCAGCTCTCAAGGAAGTTAGAGTTGAATTGGGCACATGAAATACATTCACAATAGTCTGATTAGAAATAGTAGGAGCTCACCGTGATAAGAGAGGTTGCTGTTAGGGGATAAAGAAAACATTCGAGTAGAGTGCGAAAGTATGTAGAGGGATTTTCTTTTTTTTACTTTTATTTGAAACGTAATAGAGACTGAAAAGTACACATGACAATAAGTGCACAACTCAATTTTGACAAACTGAACACATCTATGTAACAGGATCTTGATCAAGAAACAGAGCATTACCAGCTACCCAGAAGCCTTCTTCCTGCCCCTTCCAGGTACCAACCAGCCTCTCCACAATAGAAACCACCATCTTGACTTTCAACAGCATTGATTAATTTTGTCCATTTTGTCAGTTATATAAACGGATTCATGGGTCTGGCTTTTCTATTGCAACATTTTTTTTGGTCGTACTTTATCCATGTTGTTGCACTCAATTGTAGATTGCTCACTCTTATTGCTCTATAGTACTCCATACAGTGTGACAAAGCACGACTATACCACATATTGTTTCTCCATTCTGTTGTTGATGGGCATCTGGATGATTTCCAGTTTTGGCTACTATAAATTGTGCTATTCCAGTACACATAATTTGGTAAATGTATGTATGTTAGGTATATCCCATTAGTACGTATATATGCAACAGAAATGTGTGTATTTATTCTCTGTATAGGATTTTAAGAGAAATTTAGAATGGGACATTTGGGAAGAGTTAATCTTTATTTATTACCTACGTGACAACCACACATTTCCTGAAGTCGTTAC
This sequence comes from Propithecus coquereli, assembly GCF_000956105.1. Taxonomy (NCBI): domain Eukaryota; kingdom Metazoa; phylum Chordata; class Mammalia; order Primates; family Indriidae; genus Propithecus; species Propithecus coquereli. The sequence goes on from NW_012140080.1 coordinate 7,419,170, forward strand.
AGAAGATCAGTTAACACTCTTCCAAAGCTATGGACTCACTAATTGAGAAGGGTATTGATTACCAATCTACAAATATTTATTGAATAATTCCTTTGCATTGGAGAAAGGGAATAGAAGACACAATCCCTGAATTCAAGGAATCTAGCATTCTGTCGAGGAAATAACACTAACAAATTTGAAGCATTGAGATGCAAGACGCTGGTGTACAGTACCAAACAAACGAATATCTGCTTTGTTTTTCTAACATCCTTTAGGAGGACAGTGTAAGCCTAAGATTATGCAATAGTTTTACCAAGAACATGTTTCTGAATACTTGCACTCAAAGAGTACTTTAGTGGAATTTTAAGTTTTTAAAACATTTGATCAATGTTAATATTAAGGTTAATTTTTGAATACTTTCTTTGGGCTATCTTTTCTGTAATAATTGTAATAATCTGTAAAAATTGTATAATTTTTACAATAGCCATTTGAGGATTATGTACATAAGCAGACTGGTATCGTGGTTAAGGATACCATCTGGTGGCAGACTCCCTGGTTCTGCCACTTGCTAGCTGGATGACCCTGGGCAAGGTCTCTGTGCTTCAGTTTCTCCATTTGTCAAATGGATATGATTACATTCTTACCTCATAGGTGGTTGGATATAAAGAGCTTAGAACAGTACCTAGTATATAGTAAACATCATGTTATTTGACAGATGATTTTAAAATACAAATTGAGAGAGGGTGAGAGAATTGAATTGAGTATTTTACGTGAAATAATTTCTCAACTCTCTGTGAGGAAAAGGCTCATATCTACAGCAACGTCCTGACTTTGGAAACTAAAGCTTTAGGTTGAAAGGCTAACCTTGCTAAAGCCACAGATTCAAATGCAAACAGGCCTGAGCCAATCACTCCCGAGAGAATGCACTTACTTATCCTGGGATCTGATATATACAGGTAGATCTTATAACCCCTAGATCACATTTAAAAAAAAAAAAAATCGTGGCTCACATCTATAGCATAAAATAAGCAGCTAACTAATCCTAAGCACAATGAAAAAGCTCAAATCATTATTTGTCTTTTAGTATTTTAGACTTTTGTTTGGTTTCCTCTGTTTTGTTGGCAAATCTCATCTAATTACAATATATTTTTCATTTGTGTTTTAAAATAGCAATCCTAACCCACTGTTATTATAACATATGTGGTAAGTTGTTATTCCTGGGGTGGTGATAAATCTGTGGCGATCCATTCACATCCTCATGGATTGGAATTAATCTTTCTCCTCTGATTTCCCACTACACTTTGTGCTTCTATTATTGTGCTTAGCATAATTTGCTTTGTAGTATAGCTATTTGTGAAGACATCTGTCTCCCCCACAATATTGTGAGGACAAAAACTATCTCAGATTTGTTTCATTTGGCTTTGCAGTACCTACATCACACGATGCAATGATTTGCACATAGTAGGGACTCAATAAATACTGATGGCAGAATAAAACCAATCCATTGCAGTTACAGTAGCTTGGCTGCAGACCATCTTAGAGCAATGAGGCCCATCTGTCAATCAAAGCTGTGATCTTTGCCTCATTAACACCATGGCTGAGCAATAAGTCAGTGACAAAGAGGTGCATGTCCCACATACCATAAATTAGATTGTAGATTATATAATTCCTTCAGTAGCAAAAAATCCTTTGGAAAGCAAGAGGCTGTACAGTGGCAATAATGATCCATAATTTTATACAGTCTGCTTGTGAAGGTTGAACCCAGCATACTCCCTCCTGGCTTTTTCTCCAAAAGGGCTGCTCCAGTGCTAATTATTTCTTTCAAAAGCTAGAATAACTTTTTCACTGAACAGTTTGCATTTCGTTTTGGCTGCCAATACTGGTACAAGATCCAGCCTAATACACTGGCACATGGCTTCAGATTCTCTTATTAGCCAGTGTCATTTTCTGGAGAAAATATAACGTTATTCTTTCGATGCAAAGTTTAAGCATTCCCAGGCTGGACTTTCTACCACTCACGGGATTTGAGTTTGGCTTGTTAGCAGTGAAGCTAGCTTGCATTACCCCGGCTCTTCCTGTTCCACTGCTGCTTTCTCTGTAGAGGTGGTAGGAGTAGAGGAGAATGAATGAGACTGTCCTTCATCTGGCTCTGCCTGGCCCTGCTGGTTCCTTGGCTGCTGAGATAGCACATACATTTGGTGGACTGATAAAGAATGAAAAACACACTATTTTAATAACAATTCTCTGTTCTCCAAAGCAAAATATCCTTCCAGATTAGCATCTCTCTTCCAAACAACCCATGTTGGGAGAGGTCTCAGAGACAATCGGTAAAGAAAGTGAAATAGAAATAAATCAGTATGTTTTACATTTGGGATTAAAGACAAGACAGGACAACTAAAAACGGCATGTAATGAACCAACTACAGTAATGAACTCTCTGGCACAGTCCCTGAATAGATCATGGTCCCAGCTCTTGAGGGGCTCCAGGTCTTGAGAGGCATTTAGGCTCATGCAGACCTATTGCTGAAGCAGTGGGGTAAGAGCCAAAGAGTCTGTCTCTTTTACGTGTAGATGACCCTAGACATTCTTAGTGGTGACGGCAATCAAACGTAAAAGAGCCCATTGGGAATTTGTATAAAATGAATATTCCAATCTGGGAGAATTATAATTTTTCTACAATTAGAAAGGACAAATTAAAAAGGAAATTCTAAAATGCACTCTTAAGACTTTTTCTGAGTGCTTGGTTTTTAACTATTCCTCAGGAGACTAGAAGACTTATTTTTATTTTTATTTTTTCCATGGGAATTCTAGTCATAAGTAAATGGAAAGTGAACATTGTACAGATGAGGTGATGTGTCCTTGAAATCCACATCTGTGGGGAGTGCAGAATTATGGCTTTTGTGTGTTCTAGGAACTTTGCTTTCATGGGCTCCCTCTTCCATAAATAAATTTTTAAAAATATATTTTATAATGTGTATGAAGACAAATATAACACAGGATCAATTATATTCATTTTTTATTCTGATTTTTTTTTGTGGGCCCCTAAAAACATTATGGGCCCTGGGCACTGTGTGCTCTATGCCTAGTGGATGTGTCTACCCTGTCATTGGAGACACCTTCTGGCCAACAGCATTTTAAAACCTGCTCCTGGTTGAGAATCAATGTGGTATGGGGGTTGCCCATTAACCTACAATGGCCATAGGAATTATCTGCAGAAGTGTCTGCCACCTCTACTTCCGGCAACTCTAGTTTTCATAAGCTGCCCACTCTCCATGTGAAATACATGCGATTTGGGGACATTGCAGAACGGTGCACTACTAGGGTTGCCAGATTTAGCAAATAAAAACGCAGGACGCCCAGTTAAATTTGAATTTCAGACATATTAATATTTATATATGGGGCAAACTTATACTGAAAAGTATTTGCTGTTTATCTGAAATTCAAATTTAACTGGGCATCCTGTATTTTATCTGGCAACTCTATGCGCTTCCTTTATTCTTGGAACCCAAATTGTCTTCTCCTCATAAAACACACTTTATGAAGAATATGCTATGCACTAATGAAGAGTTTCCTAAAAAATGCTCTGTAGACTGGTAATAGGAATCACATTTTTAAAAAAAGAATTGTGTGGTCAAAAGATATTTGTTTTCTTTAATGCGTGTTCTTGGATTCTCCCACTTGCCAATGCACGTCACGACTCTTCAAGAGTGGGACGGAGTGGAAGTGTGTCCAAAATGTATCTGACCAGTTAGTGGTTTGCTTTCTTTCTGGAGTTTCTCACGGGACTGAAATTTTGATGCAACACACTTACTACACTGCCAATGGCTGGTCTGTATGTATTTGTGATCAGTGTAATGAATATTTTGATCTGCCTTACTTTCCTTTCCTCTCCTCTTTTGTGCTTAGCAACTTCTGTGGTAGCTAATACATAACAAGGTGACATCCAGCTTTCTCTGCTATCTCAGTATCTTACAGTCGTCCTTTGTGACTAGAGTAGATTTAGTTAGAGCTGGAGTATAGGGTCTGTACTTCACCTTCTATTTTTTGTTTTTTTTTAGAGATAAGGTCTCACTTGTCATCCAGGCTGAAGCACAGTGGTAGCATCATAGCTCACTGCAGCCTCCAACTCCTGGGCTCAAGTGATCCTCCTGCCTTAGCCTCCGGAGTAGCTGGACTACAGGTGCATGCCGCTATGCCCAGCTAATTAAAAAAATATATATATTTTGTAGAGACAGGGTCTTGCTGTGTTGCCCAGGCTGGTCTTGAACTCCTGGAGTCAAGCAATCCTCCCACTTCAGTCTCCCAAAGTGCTGGAATTATAGGCATGAGCCACAGCGTCCAGCCTGTATTTTGCCTTCTTGTTGAATGAAAGGCACTTAGAACTAGTGTATAGGGCCAGCTACATAATTTCAGGGGTCCCAAACAAAATAAAAATGCAGAGCCCCTTGTTCAAAAATGATTAAGAATTTCACAATGGCAATAACAGAGCATTAAAGAAAGCATGGGGCCCTTCGGAGTCCCAGGCCCTATTCAAAGGCACAGGTTATGTGCCTGTGAAGCTGGCCCTGGGGCAAGGCCACCCTCTTGGTGCCAAGAAGCTGAGTGAGCCCTCACCCAGAAAGCCCCGGGAGGAGTCTTCAAAGGCTGATCACCAACACTGTCTTCATCTACCAAGAGTTCATAGGAGGATGCAAGGTCACTAGATCGGGCCCCGTAGGACATATAAAATTTTGATTTTTTTTTTGTTCATGTGGATTTTTGCATTAATTTTGATTCTTAAAAAGATTGTCTTAAAATATTTATCTTGATTTTGGTGCTGTCTTAGTCTGCTTGGGCTGCCATAAAAAATATCACAGACTGAATGACTTAAACAACAAGAATTACTTCTTAAAGTTCTTGGCTGGGAAGTCCAAGGTCAAGGTGCCAGCCAATTAGGTTTCTGGAGAGAATTCTCTTCCTGGCTTGCAGATGGCCAGCCGCCTTCCCACTGGCTATGTCCTCACATGGCCTTTACTCTGAGCATGTGTGTGGAGTGGAGGGAAGAGCAAGAGCAAGAGTGCGAGTGAGAGAGAGAGAGAGAGAGATTCTACTTATTCTTGCAAGACCACTAAGAAGGTCCCATCCTCATGAGCACCCTATCCTCATGACCTAATCTAACCCTAATTACCTCCCAAAAGCCCCATCTCCAAATACCCTCACATCGGGGGATGGGGATTCAACATATAAATTTGGGGGGACACATATTCAGTCCGTAACAGGTGCCCCCTTAAACGTTATGCCCTGGGAGAGCGACTCACCTCACCCTAGTCCTGGCCCAGCAGAAGGTGATGAGAAAGTTATGCTCTACCGTTATTTATTCTAAAAAATATGTTTAAAAGGAAAACGTTTTCTTCATTTATTTATGTTTTACAACTCACACAGAGATACTTACATATATACATACACACACCCCGATTAATGAATAGGAGTTCTTAGAAATAGCTAGCACGAAATCTGAAACCATTCTTTAAGAAGACTTCAAAGAGAAATGAAAAATGTAAGATTAATCCTTAGTTCTCTGGTTAGAATTATACTTATTTCATATGAGTATTTGTTTCAAAGAAGGTAAATTATTAAAAAAAAAAGTAAAAATGTGGCTATAACATATTTTATCTGCTAATTCATCGGCTATGTATATCTCCTTTCTCAATATTAAAACAGTTGCCTGGTTAATCATAACTTCCAAATGATGTAAAAGAGGCTGGTCTTATTTAACAAATCACAGCTTTAGTTATTTTCTTGTTTCTAGACAACTGTTCGTTCATTGTTTTGAATTTTTGCTTACTTGTAGTGGCTGTTTCTGAGTGCCGAGGGTCCATTTCTTCCTATTTGGGCAAAAATGCTGTTCCTTGGCAAAAGAGCCCTCTCCCACTTTCTGTCCACATTCCTCCTATGGGGCCAAGTCCCCTGGTGACAAGTTAGACCCACGGCCCAGCCCTGGCCAGTCAACAAATTCTACCCACTGATGGAGCCTTTGGTTGGGGAGCAGCGTGTGACCCCGGTGGGCCCAATGAGTCGGCCTGGGCTTTTGATGGGACTGTTAGAAAAAGGCACTTCCTTTCCACCGAGGCTGCTGATGAGGAGGACGTCAGCCTGGAGCTGCTGGTGGCACCCTGGCCATTCCGGCAGATTGAGAAGAGAGGACACACACAGGAAGTGGAGCCAAGACGCGGAGCAGGACAGGGTCCTGATGGCATTCTTGAGCGTGTGGATCAAGCTGTGGTTGAAACAAGGTCTACCCCAGACAGTTAGTTATGAGAGCAATAAAGTAACTCAAAAAAATTCTGGCTTGAGTTTCTGCCATTTACCGCCAGGAAGTACTGACAAGCACTATACACAGTAATTTCAGAGACGGAGATGAGAGATGATTGCATTGCAAAAGTGACCTCCCTCAGGGACACCTGAGTCAGTATGAAGGTGCATTTACAGAGACCTTTCCCCAGACTGTGTCAAATGCCCCTTAGAAACACCCCGATTGCTGCGCTTGCCAGGGAGTCGTAGCTGCTTGCTTACCTGTGTGTCCTCCACTGGACTGTGAGATGCCCCTTAGGAGGCTTTTGCTGGAGGTGCGGGTGGGTTGGGGAAAGGTATTTATGCGGTGCTTACTAAATGTTAAGCTCTATTGGGTGCTTTATCTCCATTATCTATTTATCACAATAATCCTGAAAGGTATCTGTTATCTGTGCCCTGTTTTCCTTGTATCCACATGTCTGGTATGTAGTTTGGTCTATGTGTGTCAGTGGCCAACTATGTAACTAGGAGTTCCCTGAATTTACTTTTCTTTAGAACATATATGTTAAAATTCAGCCCTGTGCAGTGGCATGAGACGGTAGTCCCAGCTACTTGGGAGGCTGAGACAGGCAGAAGGATCTCTGGAGCCCCGGAGTCTAAGACCAGCCTGGGCAACATAGAGAGACCCTAGTCAAAAAAAAAAAAAAAAAAAGAAAGGAAAAAAGAAAGAAAGAAAAAGAAATGAAAACTCAACAGCAATTGAATCAATTCCTCAGAACAGAGATGGGTAAACTTTTTCTCTGAAAGTCCAGATAGTAAATATTTAAAGGCTTTGCAGGTTATAAGGTCTCTTTTGCCATTGCGATGTGAAAGCAGCCACAGATAATGTAGAAACAAATGACAGTGTCTGTGTTCCAATATAATTTTATTTATGGACACTGAAACTTAAATTTCATCTAGTTTTTACATGTCATAAAATATAGGGTTTTTTAAAATTTTTTTCCACCATTTAAAAAGATAAAACCATTCTTGCTTCTCAGTGTGTACAAAAACAGGTGGTGGACTGAATTTTGACTATAGGCAGTAGTAATTTGTGTGTCCTGGTTTAGAACTTAAACCAGCACTCTCCAATAGAAATATAATCTGAGCCACATATGTCATTTAAAATTTTCTGATATACATAGTAAAAAAAAAAAGGAGAGAAAGAAGTGGATTTAATTTTAATAATATTGTTGACTTACTACTCCAATACAACCAAAATATTATTTCAACTTGTATTCAAATATAAAAATTTATTGAGGTGTTTTACATTCTTTATTTTTGTACTGTCTTCAAAATTTCGTGTATATTTTGCATTATAGCATATCTCCATGTGTATGACAAATTTTCATCAGACATTCTTGATATGTATTTAGATTTCACAAAATTTACAGTTGAAATATAGATTCATATACATGAGTTGTTAATAAACATACTTCAAAATTTTCCAGTAGTTGAATCAAGTGTCAGTTTTTAAATTTAAATGTAAGTTAATTAAAATGAAATAAAATTTTAAATTTAGTTTCTCTAGTCATATTTTATGTGCTTAATAGCTACTACATTAGATAGCACAGACTTAGACAAACAAAAGATTTTTTTTCTTTTTTTGGGAGCGGGGCCTGGAAGAGTATTTTATCATTGACATGGCTTAGAGTTGCTAGTGAACGGTGATTATGAAAAGCAGATCAATGCTGTCAGTATCTTAAATGCTTTTAAATTTGCTATAGACAATGCACTTTGTGCAGTCCCCCACCCTTGGTTCAGTCCTGGAGTGCAGAGACCAAGGAAGAGAAAACTAAGAGAGATTCCCAAAGAGGTGTCTAGCTGCAGACCATGCTGCAGATCATGTAGGGCCTGGTAAGCCACAGTGAGGATTTCAGACTTTCTTCCAAGTTGTTGGGCAGTCATTGAGGCCTTTGGGCAGGTGCACTGTGGCTGCTGCTCTGTGGGGAATAGGCTTAAAAGAGAGGAAAGTAAAGTGGAGGTCAGTCATGAGGCTGTTGCAGGTGGAAGATGATGATGCCTGCAGGGCCCTGATGGGGGTGAAGCAAGTAATGCACCTGGGGCCTTGAGTTTAGGGAGGCACTCACCCCCAAGCTGTTGCACATCCCCGGAGTGAGCACCTCCTTAAACTCTGGCCCTGGGGGCTCAGACAATAGGGGTTATAGGTAGGATGCGAGAGAAGTAGCCAGAATTGGGATACATTTTGAAGGAAGAACTCACAGAATCTACTGATGGATTGGATATGGGATGTGAATAAAAGAAAGGAGCCAAAGATGTCAACACCTTGTTGGTTTTCACAGTAAATCTGGCCAGCCCCTAGTGTAGCCTGCATCGCTTCTGCTCCATTGTCTAGTGACCAGCACACAGAGTCCTCTTGAAAATAGGGTATAGTCAATTAAACACATTTTGAAATTACAGAGAGATTCAGTTAGGCAGCCCCAATCTCCCTCACTGTGACAAAGGTCGTACTGTGTATAGAGCAGGATGGTTTATGGTTCCACTTCATTGTGAACCGACTCAGGGCTGGCTTGTCCTTTAATATCACTTATAAGAAGTCTTAGCAAGCACAAGGACTTTGGGGGCATCGCAGCATTAACTCGTTTTTGCCCTTCTGGAATGTAAAGGCTGCTCTGACCCAGGGCAGTAGCCCAGGGCGAGCTCTCCAGCTTGCTCCGCACTGCTCTCCTCTGGGTCTGCAGTGGGACCCCAGGCTTGCTCTCGCCCCCCTTTCTCCCATCTTCTCCATCCCTTCCCACCCCTCTTAAATTCCATTTTACAACACACAAAGCAAGATAGCCTTTGTTAAAAAGTTTAATGTTCTTAATTAGTTGAATCTGTTGGGCTAATTAGAATACCAATTAGAACTGGCAGGGCTATCGTTAATTTGAAAGTGCTGTGGTCTAGTGTTAATCGCTATTAAACCTTATAGCTTGTGAAAGATAGAGAGGGGATGAATTCGCAAAATACTATTTTAAATGTTAAAGGTCGGTGGTCAGAAGGATCCCACCTGTCAGCGTTGCAGGGAAGCCTAAACCACAGAGATGGCGTCCTTGCTGAAGACCTGGGCGCTGCAAGGGCCATGAGGGCCTCTCTCTTCAAAAAACGTTAAAAGTCTGGAATGTGTTTTACTAAAATAGCCAAAGTGTTTAATTCACCTAACGGACTAATGATCTGGAATGATTCTTTAAAAAAAAAAAATTAGTGTTTAAGTTACCAGGGCACAGAAAAGTTTCTGCCATTTCTAGAGCTGTGTCCCTTTTGGGTTATAACTTCCTAAATATAAGGAGTAACTCTCAGAGTTAAAGCTCTTTTATTTCTGGTCACTATTTGAATAGGAAATTGGAAACAACGACAAAGTCTTAGCACAAAAGCAGCTCCATGTTGGGGCTGGCGTAGTGGCAGTGACGGAGTCCGTGCATTTTCGTGTCTCATTTGGAGATGACTAAATGGATAAGCCAGTCCTAATTTGTGTTTTCAGACGAATATAAAAATCCCTCTTCGTTTTCTCAACAAGCAAATATGGAATGGACAATTATAGCTGTTCTCACTGTACATCCTCTGAGATCTGACTTTATCTTCCCTCTCTTCCAGTAATAAAGACAGAAGGTATTGCCATCTATTATCCTTGCTGGTATCATCTCAATATATCTGTGATAATTTTCCAGAAAATAAACCATGCAGTTTATAGAACACAAATATAAACATATATTTCGTCATATGTATTATGGCACAGTTAGGAAACAAGGAATCTATCTTTTTAGATGGCGAATTGCTTTACAAAAGACATAAAAATGTTCCACTCAACTGCTAACCTCAAATCTTCTTGGAGGTAAATTTAAAACAGACAGACCAACAAACAAATAAGTGACTGAGTGACTACCAGTGTAGTATGTGTGGATAAAAATTTGCAGAAAGGAAAAAAAGCTTATAACCCAGTATTTTCACCAAGTGTTTTTTTTTTTTAGGAAATACGGTGACATTAATATCAGGGATATTAGGTGGAAGTAACAGCTAAATAAAGTTCCAGGTGGTCTTTTCAAATTCGATTCCACTGTGATCAAATGCCACCTATGACAGGCACTGTGCTAGATGCCTGCCTAGGCACAGGAGAACACACTGTTGAAAAGACCTGATTGGGGTCTCCCAGGGAAGGCTGCATAAATGACAGCAAAAGAAACAAAATACTATTTGATAACAGATCAAAATAAAGACTTGTGTCCTTTGAACGTTGGTTCAAATACCACATTAAGCCTTTTGTGTTGCCACTAGATTTTTTACTTTTGCTTTTAATTCTACCCATCACCTCCAATTCTTTCAAAACTGCTAGTTAAATGATAGCTTTAAGTTATGGCTAAAAAATATATTCGGGCTACTTGTTTAAGTCTTATTTTTAACCTATTTGTGAATAATAAGTAGTTGTTTTCTTGTAAAATGACAAAGAATTAAATTTTCAATAGCTATTGAACAACAATTAAGCAATAGGGACTCTTCTTAAGCAAAGTGTTGAGAGAGGAAAAAACTCAAGATAAATGAAGTGCAGACCCCAAGTAAAAGTTTGAACTGGGGAGTATACTGATCCACGGGCCATTTTTATTTTCTCTCATTTTACTCAACGTATTTCGAGTTACTCATTTCTTTCAATATGTTTTGTAGCTGATTTTTTTTTCCTGTAGGCAAATTCCTAGATGAATTTATTCTATAGTCAAACCATAGGTTCATTAATCCATGCATGCAGTGATTTAACAAGCATTATTTATTGCCTACTATGTATCAGGTAGTGTGCTAGGCTCTGAGATACCAAGATGGTACACGTATAAGATAGCTAGGTCAAAAAAGTTCCCAGTCTAAGAAGGGAAGTGAAGATCTAAGGAAATGGTTGTCACACTGCCTGGTAAGCAGTGTGTCAGGGTCAAGAACAAGGTGCTTGCGGAACGAGTGATGGAGGAAGGAAATTGCTCAGTGGTCAGAGTTAGGGAAGTGAGGTCAGAGTGAAGTTTGAAGGACAGGTAGGACCACTATGGGATGGGTACCCCCTGGATTGTGCAATGCGGGGTCCCCTGGCTTAGGGTTTGGTGGTGGTGAGAGGCATTTAATGTTATTTGGTCTTGGAAAATACAATGCAAAGGCAGGGATGGGACAATGAATAAAACTATAACTCTGATGTCATAAGACAAGGGCGTGTATATCTTCTTTCTAAAATCTATCCAGATCCTAAAGATAGGAGTCGACCCACAGCATAACTAATTGCATGGTTTAGAAGGTTATTAATGAATTAACAAACCTCAGTGGTAATTTTTAATCTACAAAGAATCTATTGCTTTGAGCCAAGATGACATATTTTGAAAATATTCTTTTGGCATGTATAAAAGGTATGCAAACATCAAGGAAATATATGATTAATTAACTTCATTTTTAGAAAGAATGTTGAGAACAAATTAAGTAATTTTATTTCCCTTTTGATCTGACTTTAGACTAAAAGTATCCCTTATTTCTAAAGAAAGCACTCATACCAGGTCAATCTCTCTCCAATTTCCATGTGAATCCTTACCCTGAAAATAGATTTAGTGAAGTCAAATGAAGATACCATTTCCCATTTCCCTCCAAACTCTCTGAACATCTTCCCCTGACATCCCTGCACGTTGTTGAGCAAATCCTCCATTCTACTGTGGGTGCTTAATGTCGGTGATTTGGTGTCTGTGTGTCTGCACGTCTGTGTGTATATTTATAGTTTATTTGCCCTGTGTCATTCTGCAGAAATGGATTCACTCAGTCAACTGGATAGGAGAGATTTGAGCTCTGTAATCAGCTGGAGGAACAAAGAGACTGCAGTCAGGAGAAGCCCCTGAAGGGAAGGTAGTCTACTCACGAAAGTCCCCTGAGGGGCCTCATCAGCACTGGAGAACTGTTTTGACAGAACCACTGAATTGGGTGCAGGAGTCAAATTCCTGGGACATCAAACCAGGACAGATTTTCTGCTCACCCACAAACAACAGAGACCCCTCTGCCTTGAGGGACCAGGAGGAGCCCGCTCTTAGGGGTGCGATGGCTTCCAGGGTTGGTTGGAATAACTTGCTGTAGGCAAAAGGGCAAGGAACATTGAGTAGCAGAAATGGAAGCAAATAATTTATTATTTTTTTTTTAAATTGCGAACCCTGATGTCTGGCCCCAGATATTTGAGCATATTCTCCATTCTTCTAACAAAAGAAACACACATGCTTATTCCACCCTTTTCCGCCTCATCTGGCAGCCGCTTTCTGGTCCAGCAGACACTAACATCTAATGAGTCAAACTTCTCATTTTCAGACTAATCAGTCGGCTGCACTAATTGCAAATGCAAATATGCAAATTTATATTAATTAATTACTCTGCTAATTAGTTCTGCGGTCTTTTTTGGGTAATAAATCATTGTGCAGTGGAAGGGAAACAAGTCCTGTCCCATTTCACTCCACATAAAAATTTAATGTACTCATGGAAGAAAATATATAAAAAAAAGAAACCCTGAGCTGTTCACTCTGCTTCCACTGACGAGTCCCCTACAGAAAGGTGCAATTGTGAGAGGGCTTTCGCATCTTCGGCAAATGCCATCACTAAGGTGCCTGTTAGCAATTTAATTATCACATTATGAGCTTCAGAAAAAGCCAGTTTGCTGTGCTGCAGGCTGTGACATGGAGCTCAGCAGTTCACCCATTTTGCAGCAAAACACTTATAAATAAAATAAGAACATAGAGAGGGAATCACATTTCCTTGCTGAAACACTATAGCTTAGGAACAAATGTTTTCAGGGATTTTGTTGCTGTTGTTATTGTTTTAAGTCGAAGTTATCACCTTGCTTCTCCGTGCCCTTGAATTAAAAGTTTTATCATTGAGGTTCAGGGACGGATGCACTGCAGCCATGTGTCGAGGCGGGAGGGTTGTTGGAGGGGAGAGGTGAGGAGTTGCTGCAGGAGATAGTCTTCCTCATAGCCCGGAGTGATCCAAATTTATGTGGATTTCATACATTTTTGTTGGAGATTTAGTATGTTCCCAGCTCTGCACTGAGGAGGTAGCGCGACTGGCTCTTTCAGTTAGACTGTGAATTCTTTGTGTATAAGAGGCTATTCCTCATTTACCTCTGTGATCCCAGTTCTTTGCCCAGACAGAACATTCATAAAGTATTTGCTGAATGAATGAATGAGTGAATGGCTGCAGCCTTCGAGGATCCTAAGTCTGGTTACAGCGACAGTAACCGTTACTCAGGTACAGTATGGCCGTCATTGTTGGGTAGGTGCCGAGCTTAAGAGATGAGAGGGGAGAGAATACGGTGGGTCAGATTTAAACCCATCACTTGTTAAATGTCCCTTCATTTCCCATTTCTCAACAAGAAATGTCTACTTTGATTCTTATATAGTTTCTTTATCGTGCCCTCTCCCTGTGGGATTCGATGTTTGCGCAATGAAGAGCTATCATTATAGCTGGGCAAATTGCCTTTAAGCTGGGTTCTCCTTTTCCTGGTTTGTGACCTTGGGCAAGTCATTCAACCTCTCTTGAGTCAGTTTCTTCCTCTGTAAAAGCCGGAGGAATGGGTGCACCGAGAACAGTGTGGTGCAGCCAGGGCTTTGCAGCCAGACAGCTCAGCTCCCAATCCTCACCCCCCAACTACTTTCTTTATGGCTTTAGGTTTTTAGTTTTTCTGATTTGTAAAAATTTTTTACTTTTGAATTTTTTGAAAATTGGAACGTAGGACATATGTGCATGGTACAAAATTCAAAAACTACATAAGTTATTCAATAAAAAATGAATCTCCTTCCCTGAGCCCTACCCTCTCTGTTCTCCTCCCCATTGGCAACAACCAATTTCTGTGTATCTGTCTAGAGACTGACACTGTATTTGTAAATAACATATATTATCCTCCCCACACAAATCATAGCCTACCATAATACTCTTCTGTATCTTACTCTTTTTAACTTAACGTATCAGAGCACACAAGGCTACCACATACTTTTTAAACCTGCATGTTTTCCAGTGCATGAGAACATGGTAATTTATTTGTATCAGGCACCAACTGATGGACATTTAGGTTGTTTTGAATTTTCTGCTACTACCAATAACGCTGCAGTTAACATCCTTGCACATACAGCATTTGTCCATGTGGAGGTGCACCTATGGGATAGACACCTGGAAATAGAAATGCTGTATCAAAGGATATGTCCTTTAAATTTTGAAACATTGCAAAACCCCCCTCCATAGAGGATGTAACCAATACACATGACTATGCTCATCTCCTGACACCCTTGCTCGGTCAAGTTTTCTAAATCTCGATTCCTCAGTGTTCACATCTGCAAAGTGGGGACAGTAACTCTCTCTTCTTCATAGGGTGATGAAAAATCCTTGGTATTGTTATGTGTTACTATTCTCAAGCTCAACATCACTGTTTTCATTTTCACCACCTCATGGGATTATTTTGAGGGCGAAAGGAGACCACAGTTGTGAAAGCACGGTGTATAGGGCTGTACAAATATTACTCAGCAATAAAGCCATTATGGTTTCCCTACCCAGTTTTCTCAGGTTTTGTGCCACAGCAGACTATTTAGTGTCAAGCCTTCACATAGTTTCAGTTCATAGGAGTATTTCTCAAGTGCTTTTGAAGGTTTTCTGAAGTTTCAGAACCTTCCATATGTGTAACGCATTTAACAAAAATAGGAACAACTATTAGCTTCATTCTCCCAAATTAATCGAATGCCCAAGGTGCAGAATAGGAAAAAGAAAGAGGTATGAGAGGTGGGGAGTGAGAAGACAAACCAAGGAACTAATTGAAGGAGACAGCAAGAGGAGAGAGAACCAGAGGTGGGAAAAGGGAACAGGAAGGAGCCAGGGCGAATGGCCAACTGGATGGTGGGGTGCAGAGCTGGAAAGTGTCACCAAGGTTGAGGACCAGGTGAGCTCAGGTGAATGGGCGAGCTAAGCGTTTGGTTAGCCTAGCACATGCCCAAATGCTGGCTCCCTGTCTGCGTTATACGCCACAGTCTGCAGAGCCATGAGGCTCCCTCCTGTCTCTTCTTTTCACTCCACACAGGAGTTGATTCCAAGCCTCCTGCTTCATCTTCCGCTTCTACTCTCCTTACTTTTCTCCCTGAGCTCAAGCTCTCCCCCAAAGTTTCAACCACCACTGGCCTCTCCAAGGCAACTGATCACTGGGTGTTTTAGCAGCATGTTTCTAGTCACTTGCTGAGTTCTTAAAAGCCATTCTGAAATGATCTGTGCTCATCTGCAGCCCAACTTACCTGAAACTAAACTCATCCTCTCTCCGAAGTGCCTTTTCCTTCTCATTGGTGTCTAATGAAAAACCGTAAACGACTTATTTCTTTGTGCATACCCTGTTCTCAAGGACAGTGCCGCCCAGTACTATGTGCACAGTGGGTGCTTGTCGCTCCATTGGTGGATCAAAGAGTGTTTCCCATGCTCCTGCCCCCATTCAGTGAAGCTCATTTCTCCTATTTACGATTTGGATATGAACACGGTTTGGAGATTATTTTCTCAAAGATAAAACAAAATAAGCATCTTTCAAGCATTGCATGGCTCGTGCTGGATGACTAACAATCCTTCCGCTGAATCTTCCAGGCTGCTGGTCTAGAAACAGCCTTGGGGAAGGCCTGTGAGGACTTTGTGTGGGTTACGTGCATGGGAGATCTCCCCTCCTTCCACTCTGAGGGGCATATGGCTGTGCTCTCCCGAGCCCAAAAGGAAGACCAGGGCTGATTATTTATTTAATGTGAGAGCTTGAGAGTGTTGATTATCTTAGATCATAATTAGACTGATAGGAGTGAACAGTGATGCAGATTTTAAGAATACAAATAGATATGGCTCAAAACCTGGAGAACTGAACCTTCAGAATTCCATCTGAAACCGAAAAACAAATGTGGTTAATGTGCTTTGTGAAGACGAAGCGGAAAAAAAACATAAATTTGTTTCTTCAGATAATTAAATTAAAAACCCGATGCCATATATAAGATGTGTTTGGATTTGAGTCATATTTTTCTAGCAAAAAAGATATTTTTCAATAGATTATTTTTCCTAACAAATGTTTTAGATGGGAGAGAATATTGAGTTTTGTTTTTTTTCTTGGTCTCAGATTTCTCGGCAATCAGCTATAGTTAAAGGATGATGCTACTGAGTTGAGGCTGAATAGCCCACGTCCAAAAATGACCAAATGGCCTATTCTAAGAAATTTGTGCTCTGTATATCCACACAGTAGCCACCTCTTCTGAAAAACATGCACTACTGGATACGAGAAGAAATGTGTTAGGTTTCCAGGAAAAGCAATTTAAAATTCATGCTATTTTAAAACATATTAATTTATATTCAAGTTTTAGCATAAAGAAAAATAAATATTTTCAAATTCATCAAATATATGCATTTTTGTATATAAATTATACCTTAATAAAGCTTAAAAAAATAAAAATAAAAATTACGCTTAACCTTGTAATTCAAAGATAATGACGATACACATTTGGGTTATACCCTTTCAGACATTTGTCTATAACTCTATCTAGAGTTGTAAGTATCTACACACATACGTACTTCTCTGCAGATCTGTCTCTGACATCCTAGGGTTTATACTGGTGCTTCAGCTGGGCTAGTTGTTTAAAGCTGATTCTGATTGGTCAGAGTCAATGTTGTACAGGTTGATAAATACTTTGAATATCACCTGGTATCTGTTTTAACAAACGTGGAGTCAGCCTCTCCATACTGGTATCTTGTGTGTGTGTGGTGTGTGTGCGCATTTGTCACTTACTGGTGTCATTTTCTCAAAGTACACATCACATTTATGGCTATAGAGTATTCGGTTGTGCTGATATTCTACAATTTATCCAACTAGTCCTATGTTACGAGGCATCTTGAATTGTTTTCAATTTTTTTATTCCAAAGGATTAGGCAATGGGACAAAGTCTTGTGTTGAATTTGTTCCTGGGTTGGAGTCACAATTCCAGTTGAGTCAGTTTCTTGGTATGGGCCACTGGTCTGGGTGGCTCAGCCAATCCACTGGAATATGGGGCCTGGCAGATAGCTCAGAAATTATATTTAGAGTTCGAAAAGGTGATGTTATCTACGGAGAAATTAGGCATCTTTACGACCATCAGGCATGTGACTCCGAGTAGCAATTACACGACAGCAAACTAGGGACAGCTGTGCCTGTGTCTTTGCAAAGTTTAGGCCTTTACCACAGTGCTGGCCTCGCGCCTCTTTATTAATTTGTACCAGGCGGTTTCAAATCAATCATTCTCTGTTCTTTTTTTTTAGCATCAGGATTTAATCTGTTTCTGCTAATTTCACACCCCCACATATCCTACTTTTGTTGTCTCCTTCTATTTCCAATTCTCAGTTTATGTTTAAATAATTTGAGGTTTTTAGATTCGTTTCTTGAAATACAATTTGTTTCTCTTATGTCAGGAATAATGTTTGACGTTTGCATTGTTTATAATCATATAAACTACTGGTTAGCTGCTAACTCTGAACTTGACATTGCTCACTGCCACTTCTTTTAAACAACATTTTACATATATTTAAATTCTTTATTTTGGCAACTTTCTCAATAAACTAAAATATCTGAGGATATTTTTCAGGAACGGTAGGTGGATGATCAACATTTTTACCCTTTGCATGTCAAAAAAAACACTTTCTTTTGTCTTCAAACATAAATGGCATACAGCTTCTTTTAAGCTTTTCTTCAAATTATTTTTACACATCCCTCCCAATTATCATCTGGTTTTGAGTTTTAATCTGATTTTTTTTATTAGATTACCTTTAACAACAACAAAAAAATCACCTGTGCCTGAAGATAGATTTCTTCTCTTTGTCTTTCAAACAAAAAACCATAACTAGACTTTATTTGTGTGTGAGCCTTTCTTCACTATCTTGTATAACAGACTCATGTAATCTAGACTTACCTTGCATTTTTTTATCATAAGAATCTCTCTGTTGTTATTTCTATATTAGATAGTTGTATCCTGCAAGTTTTTATTTTCTTATTGTCTTCTCATCCACATATTGTGTCTTGTGGCTCTATCACCTGTATCATTTATCCTTCTGTGTATCCTAGGTTCTATAGTTATCCTTTGACAGTGAGTTCTGGGAGAAGCTCAAAAGCTGGTCTCCAATTCATGGATTCAGTTTTCTGCATGCTCTATTCTGCTGTTCACCACTTAACTTGCATTTTTACTTTTTAAAATCCTGTTTTTCACCTAAAAGCATCCTTTCCTGGAAGTAGATTTTTCCTTCACAGAGATGCAATGCTGACATACATTGACTTTACAGTACAACTTAATATACAATTTTAAAGTTTCTTTCCATTAATCTATATTGTTTTGGGAATTTGACTATGCTACTTGTTTTGGTCAAGTAAATCTTTTCATGTGTCCGGGGAATTTTCACCTTTGGGGGTGGGAGCAGATGCTTGTTAATCTTAAAGTATTATGAAGGTTTTGTTGGCAATTTTATAGATCCCTGTTTACATGTATTTTAGTTCCAGACAAAAAAGAAATGAAAGCAGCTTATATTTTCTGTGGTTTTACTTTTGGCAGATAAAGGTTCCAGACGCTTGAGGAGACAGTGGGAAATACAGCCAGAAGCGGCCTAGGCAGCAGCAATGACACCATTGTCTGTCCCATTCACACTTCCTGAAGTCACTGGCAGGGTAGTCTTCTCACCCATTGGTGGCTGTGTTGCTCACTCTTGCCTAGAGGTCATAGCTACTCCAGATCAGAAATGAGAGGCAGTCCCCCTAGGCCATTATGGTCTCTATTGGTGTCATTTATATTAATAGTTGCTGCAGATTGGCTGTGCAGTCCAACTGGCCACATACAAGCTCAGAGACAGGCATGTGGCCCACAAGCTGCACTATTCAGAGGCACCATTCATGAAGCTGAGATTTGTTTATGGTCCACCCTTGGCCCCAGCTCCTACTCTTGTCAGACTGGGGTGTTTGTAGGGCTCTGCTGGTGATTCGTCTCCTTCATAGGAAAGTACATTCTTTTCCTGCCAGAAATTTCAGCATGGGTATTCCAGTCCTCAACCTGGTGGTCGATACTGTCACCTCCGACATTCCTGTCCTGCAGTGGATAGATCTTCACCTATTTTTATTTTCATGGGAATTTGCATAGTAGGAGCACTTAATCAAAATTATTGAGCCACTGTAAAGAACATCAAGAGCTATGAAAAACCCCACCCAAGAGTCTTGTGGGACTACAGGACACAGAAATGTCTGATTGCACCATTCAGTGAATCACCATGATATGTTGTCTCTACGATGTGACACATTCACCTGTATATAGATATTTAGGTTTCTCATTTTCTTCTTCATGTTTATCATCATAAAAATATAGACAACATCCACGGATCCTGAAGGTCAAAATGTATTTTCCCCCAGTCCTAAGACCTTTCAGGCAGAGATGCTTTTTAATGTGGTTAAATTGTTTCTGCACCCTGGGACTCTCTCCTGTGTGTTTGTAAAAGGCCTGGAATAACAGTTTGTTTTGCTCTCACAACCCACCCTTCTTGAAGTGCAAGCTGAGCTTTACAGTTCAGAAGTTAAGCACATTAGAATATTTATTTAAAGGCAATTGCACTTCCTGCTCTTTCTGGGTAGCTGGGCTCACCATGCCACTAGACCCCCAAATGTGTATTCGCATTAGGGCCAGCCTGTGGGGATGATGGGGGAAGGCATTGTCTCCCTGTTGTTAGCAAATGGTTTCCTCCACAAACCTTTTAACTCCACAAGTTTGCAACCATTAATTCTTAAGGGTTTTGACAAATCTCCCCAGTTAAATATTAAATAATAAATATGGCTGGGATGGTAACAGCGCTTTGTGAAGTCTGTTTGAAGTGTCCTTTAAAATATTAAATTCAAATAAATGATTGAATCAGAACAAAGGCTATATCTTAAGACAAATTCAGCCAAGTCTCTTTAACCTTTGAGCTTTCGACATAGATTAGAAAGCTAGGGCAACACATGCTTTCATAGCAAATTGAAATGGGATTTTTGAAACAGTTCCTGCAAATACAGGTAACCCTTACCTAGCTTTTATCTGCCTTTGCCATTTTGGGGGAGAGATTTTGCTGCACATTGTTTGATAAGAATGTGATTTTTTTTAAAACCCTTATGTTCAAAGAAGCAAATCCTTGAAAATGCTAGCTTTGGGTGCTATGTTTATTCCTTGTCAATGTCTTCCATATGAAATCTGTTCTGCTTATAATATCTACCACAGTTGGAGCCTTGAAAAAAATCTGTTTCATATCTGCCCTTTGTACTTAGCTTACTTTGTTTTACGCTTCCCCCAAGTTATCTGTCTATAAGCAGTCTTGCTTCTAAGCAAGCAGTCCTAGGTAGGAGAGGAAGAATCGAGAGAATTGCCCTACATTTAGGGGGATCCTGAACTTCTGACACAGGGTCCATCCCTCGGGCAGGGAGCAGGTAAAGGAGAAGAAGGTGGCTTCACCAGCTGGGAAAAATGACTAGTGAAGCCAAATTCTGCCTCCTTACTCCCACACCCTGTGTGGGCTGGTTCAGCACCCGTTGGCTCTACTCGTGGGTTTGTGCTCTGCCGTGGTGTGCCCATCTGTTCCATCTGCTTCCTCGACACTGCACAACCTCCAGTAGCTCTTAATCCGGTCTGCCCAGAACAATGACTCCATATTCCCAAGCTTCTCAGAAGTAGAGTGTGACACAGTTGGCCACAGAGCATGCATGATAAAGAAACCTTGTTATAATAGGATATGGGTTGCACGTTAGGAGCATATGGTTGAATTTGTGGGGGCTGAAAGGTGTGAGCATGCTGAAGACAAAGACATCCATCAAGCATCTCTTGAATGAATGCTTGTGGGCCGCACCGGCTTCTGAAAGGAGCAGAAATGAGATGCCCGTTTCTCAGGTTCACTGTACTATAGGAGGCCTGTGGGTTTCTGTGCCCACCCTGGTGAGAAAACGCTCCAACACAAGGAAGTCTGGGTCCTCAACCAGAGCCCTATTGTTGGAACACCATTTTGATGTAGACCTATGTCCTGCCTCTACCCTTTCACTGATGCCGCACGTGGTGGACAGGGACTCCCTCACTTCAGAAACTGACAGAGCAATTGACTGATGCAGGAGAGGTTGGAAGCTGTTCAAACAGCTTTGAGATGCAGAGCGAGAACCTCCCTGGAAACCTAGGAAAAAGATGCTCCTCTTTCTTCTATAAGAAAGAGAAACATCACCTTCTGGAGCAGTCCCGTGGTTTGGGGACCATTCTTGATAGAGCCTGTTTGAAGCCTGTTGCTGACGGGTGAGGCTGAGCTTCTCCCAGAATTAGGGTGCTGACAGGGACCTGGCACCTCTTTCCTGCGTGGTGTCAGGCTTTTTAAAGGCACTGCCTGCGGTTCCTATATGTCCATTCTGTTCACGCCACTAGGGGTCCTCATTGGCTCGTACAGGACTGAGCAGAAAGCAGCTTTTGAGATGGAAACTGTGGGAAAGATGCTTTGATTTGACTTCTTTGTGGGTCTCAGGCTGTGTGGTCTTGGACAAGTTACTCAGAGCCCCTGGGCCTCAGTGTCCTCATTTTTTACAATGGGAAGAGGAAGGGGGTGAGAGCTTACATTTGTCGAGGACTTACTGTGTGCCAGACATACCTTTTGGTTTAGCTGGGGTTTCTCCAAAAACAAAGCCAGAGCCAAGGACTTGATACGGCAGCTTGAGAAGTGTGGATCCCAGGTGATGGTGACATACAATGAGGACAAGACACCGATGGGTATGTTATGGAGGGGCTGAGCACTGCAGGGGCTCATCCAGTGAGACCTCCTCAGGGGGACCCAATGCCCCCTTTTGTCCAATGACTCCCATTCCACATGGACTGAGGGTTGCCTCTGAGGTTGATGCACTTTCCCACAGAGGGGGGAAGGCCTAGGGACAGAAAGTGGAGACACCTGGTGCACAATTAAGGTGGGTGAGTCTGGAATCAGACAAGCTGCCACCGAAGTCAGAGCTAAGTCTAAGGGATGTGATGCAGCTACCTGAGCTGCAGTGGTCAAAGACATCTATACATGGCCTGCCAATGCATTTGACACAGTTGGTATGAAGAACTAATATTTTCCTCCTGAGGTTGAGAAGAGCATTTGATGTAATAGTGCTGATTGTGACTGATACAAGGTAGATTTTTACAAATGGAACTTAGCAGCTTGTTTGGGCAGGGAGAGTGTAGCTACTCATACATATCTACTGCCAAAGAACAGCTTCCTCCACTGAGGACCACTGTGTTTTGGGGGAAGGAGGGAGTATGAGGAAGAAAGGGGACATCGCCAACAAATCCTTTGGGAACGATGCAGCAAAGCCTGCAGCTGCTGAGACCTTCCTTAATGGATGCTTGTTAAATGAATGAATGAATGTAGTTATAGGAGCTCTCTTTGCCTACCCATGTTGGTGTGGGATCCTAGGTATTTTTGAGATGATTAATTGAAATTCCAATAGGCTGATAACTTTGAGCAGCACATTAAACACCCACAGAATGTGGCTAGCACTACATTTGTGTCTGTATAAAAGCTTTTTAATATCATTGTTACTACATTCCAAAGAGAAATACTGAAAGAAAGAGAGAGAGAAAGAGAGAAAGAAAGAAAGAAAGAAAGAAAGAAAGAAAGAAAGAAAGAAAGAAAGGAAGGAAGGAAGGAAGGAAGGAAGGAAGGGAGGGAGGGAGGGAGGAAAGAAATCTGTGTTAAATGGATAGGAACTTGTGAATCTACCTGTCAAAAAATAATTTTACCCCCAGTGAAAAACGTCACCAGTCTAACAGCAGAGCAAAGGTTTGAGTTGGTGGCCAGAGCATAGATGTAGCTTCATTATAATGAATAATTACCAATATAATTATTAGGGCCTGACTTTACCTAGACAGCACACATCTGTATTTCTACTTAGAATCATCCGTACCTCAAATTATCTGAGATG
>NW_012140080.1:7442457-7444788 GCF_000956105.1 Propithecus coquereli
AGAAAGAAAGAAAGAAAGAAAGAAAGAAAGAAAGAAAGAAAGAAAGAAAGAAAGAAAGGAAGGAAAGAAGGAAGGAAGGAAGGAAGGGAGGGAGGGAGGAAAGAAATCTGTGTTAAATGGATAGGAACTTGTGAATGTACCTGTCAAAAAATAATTTTACCCCCAGTGAAAAACGTCATGCGCCTAACAGCAGAGCAAAGGTTTGAGTTGGTGGCCAGAGCATAGATATAGCTTCATTATAATGAATAATTACCAATATAATCATTAGGGCCTGACTTTACCTAGACAGCACACATCTGTATTTCTACTTAGAATCATCCGTACCTCAAATTATCTGAGATGAACTGCATCAAATTCTTAGTAAGATTTTCTGAAGAGTTTACCAAAATCATGTCATTTGCCATCTCCTGTCTTGCTTACTTCCCTTTGGAGCTTGCAACCAGTCAAAGGTATTTTTAGTAAAAGTTGTTGCACACTCCAGGCCAAAAGGTGTCCTTACTTTGTCCCCACAGACACTATCTTAGTTCAAGCCTCGCTCAGCTTTTATCTAAGTCATCGTGACCTCTGTGTACCCATGTCTCTGCCCCGCTGTTCCCAGTCTTCCTCCCCCTCTAGTCCAAACTCCTCACTGCTCTGAGAGGCATCCTACCAAACCGCAAACCTAAGCATGTGTGGCACTCCTCTGTCCCAAACCCTTCAATGGTTCTGAAGTCTTTCAGAATAAAACCTAGGACCTGGCATGATTGTGCCCTGTCCACTTTTTTAGCCCACTCCAGTCCCCACGTATTTCTGTGATTCCAAGCAGAGGCTACCCATTCTACAATAGCTCTGTGCGTGCCACATCTGCTGCGTGGCGGGAATGCCTACCCCACCCATGCCTGCTCAGCACCTCCGTGGGGGCCTCCCGCCCTAAGGGCAGAGATCCTGCTTCTTATCTCTGCCCCTGTAGGACCAAGTACATTGCTTAATAAATATTGAATTTGCTCAACGAAACCACAAATAAAAGAAGCCTGCTTCTTTCTAAGAGGTGACTTGGCCAAACTACAGCATGGCAGAGAGAAGTATGGGAACATTCTAGTATTGGTAAGAATAATTGATATAAATGTCCAGCTCTTCCTGCATCAGGTCTTCACCATGTGTTTTACCTATTTTATTTAAAATGAATTCCAAGAGTACCAGACTTCTGCACATTTAAATATATGAACCTTAGAAGCTCAAGCAAATGCTACGTAAGTGATTCTTAGGTTTCCCACTGTTTCAAATGGTCCGATATCTTCATTATAGAGAATGAGAGTGGACTGGCTATCTGAAACATAAACATTTCTGTTCTCTAACTAGTGAACAGGTTAACTAATGCAGACACTGCCTCCTTAGCATTCAATACAGTAAAATTTGACATATTTTTCAAGGCATAGAAGAAAATGGACCAGGTTTTAGTTGGATAAGGTGTCCTACAGCTAAGCTCTTATAATTCCATGGATATAAAATCAGTAGGCCTACAATCTAATTTGCTATTAAAAAAATGCTTTTTCCCTCCAAAGAAGTAAAATTATCCTAGTTAATCCCAAGATTACATAGCAATATGGTTACTGCAAGTAAGTTTCTTATTGTATTTGCCTTATGTAAGAAACTGAAGACCACTTTTCAGTGTATTTATGCCACCAGCTGCAGGTTTAATTTACATCATGGTGGCTTGAAGCAGAAGATATTGTATTAACGTTTATTGTTACTTAAGTTACTTTTTTGAGGTGTAGGAGGCCCATGTGGAAGCAGCATTCATTTAGGCAGCTCATTAAAACAGTCTCTTTTTTATCAGGGCACCAATAGCAACAAACATATTTTGACTCATTCATTCATGAATTCATTCATTCAATCCTATTCAAAATATTTGTTGAGTATATATTTTTCATCAGGCATGCTGTAATAAGGAACAATTTTCTCAGAGCTGACTATCTTCCCTCCATAGGGAGCCTAGTTCACACTGTCCGTGATAGCGAAGGTACCAGGCAGAAGCAGTTTCTATAAACAATGTTTTCACTAGAACCACCCAGCAGGGCCAGAACTGGGGGAAGCAAGTGAGGCATTCAACCCAGGCTCAACTTTAACAGGAGGCATTATCATCTGTGATGAACAAAATATCAAAATTTATGTTTTAAATCTCACATTAAATATGATCTTAATCTGATTACCGGTCTACTATTATTTTCTTAAATTTTCATACCTATTTCTTAAGCAAATTTACTCATCTGTCTACTGTTATTTTCTTAAATCTTAATACCTATTTCCTAAGCAAATTTACTCATACGTAAAACATTTTACTTAAAGATAATT
>NW_012140080.1:7444928-7474166 GCF_000956105.1 Propithecus coquereli
TTTTTTATTATTATTTTGTAGAGATGGGTCCCACTGTACTGCCCAGGCTGGCCTCAAACTCCCGGCCTCAAGTGATCCTCCCACCTTGGCCTCCTGAGTAGCTGGGACTACAGGAACATGCCACCTTGCCTGGCTCCAATTTTATTCTTAATTGACAAAGGATAATTGTATACATTTATAGAGTATAATGTGATGTTTTGATATATGTATAAGTTATAGAATAATTAAATCAAGCTAATTAACAAATCCATCACTTCACATACTTTTTCCCATGGTATGAATATTTTAAATCTACTCTCTTAGCAATTTTGAAATATGCATTTGTGCAATAGATCTCAAAAATACTTATTCCTCCTGTGTCACTGAAACTTTGAACCTTTTGACCAACATGTCCCCCCTTCCCCGAAGCCTCTGATAATCACCATTTTGCTCTTGACTTCTATAAATTCAATTTTTTAGATTCCACATATATGTGAGATCATGCAGTATTTGTCTCTTTGTGCCTGGCTTATTTCCTTTAGCACAACATTTTCCAGCTTCATTCATGTTGTCAAAAGTAGCAGAATTTCCTTCTTTTTTAAGGCTGAATAGTATTCTGTGTGTGTATATACCACATTTTCTTTATTTATTTATCTGTTGATGGACACTTAGAACTGATAGATACATAGGTTCATAAGAGACTACCATGAATAATTATATGCCAACAAAATGTATAATCATGCCCCCTAAATTCTGCACCCAAGGTGAGTGCCTCACTCTCCTCTCTTTAGTCCTGACCCTGCTACAAAGCAGACCTCATGGCTGTCTAAATGCTATGAAAACTCTGGGATGGTTTCTTTCTCTCTGCAGTCCTGCTCCTGCTTAAATGTATTTATTTATCTAGGAATAAAGTAATTCATTCCACAATAACAGATTCTAGATTTAACATAGCAGGGAAAAGATAGAAGAGTGGTTTTAATTTATACCAATCAGTAAATGACTAATACTAGTTCATTCCAAGAATCATATTTAGGATAAAGAGGATGAGCAAAGAATCCAAATAAATGCATGTGCCCTGAAGGGGAGAACATGCACAAGAAGGAAAGGCTGGGGAGAAATAAGTCAGGCACATCTCTGTGACAGTCCAGGTCATTCCCAAATGCGAGAAGTGGTAGAACCGGAGCTCAAGGCAACAGCTATTACTGCCATATTTTCCATAGAAGTAAGTATATGAGATTTTCTTTGGGGGAGAGGGGCCATGGACACAGCTTTTGGCTTCCTTTATAATATAGCTAATTTTATGGACAAGAACAAAGACATTTAGAGTTAATAGTGAACATCTGTCCATGATTAACCCCAATGGCACTTAGAAATCAGAGGCGGTCGTCCTGTTTTGAAATCACACTATTACCTTCAAGTGAAACTGGCCAGCCTCAGTTCTTTTTCTCCAAAAGAAATGCTAGTACTCAGTTTTAAATTCCCATATTTTTGAAAGATATTTCTTTATAAATATATTGCTTATCTTAAAAAACATCTGGGCCGGGCGCAGTGGCTCATGCCTGTAATCCTAGCTCTCCGGGAGGCCGAGGCGGGCGGATTGTTCGAGCTCAGGAGTTCGAAACCAGCCTGAGCAAGAGCGAGACCCCATCTCTACGAAAATTAGAAAGAAATTAATTGGACAACTAAAAATATATAGAAAAAATTAGCCGGGCATGGTGGCGCATGCCAGTAGTCCCAGCTACTCGGGAGGCTGAGGCAGGAGGATCGCTTGAGCCCAGGAGTTTGAGGTTGCTGTGAGCTAGGATGACGCCACGGCACTCTAGCCCGGGCAACACAGTGAGACTCTGTCTCAAAAAAAAAAAAAAATCTGTGTTTGTGATATTTGCCCCCCAAAAATGAAAAATTATTTCATCTAATTGCCCCTATTTTTTGATCAAGAGAGTGTCCAAGTGTACATTGTTTAACCAGTCTAAATATAGAGTATTTTAGGGCCAACAAAATGGACTTTTTGGTAATAGAAACACTATCCTGCAGCCCCTAACATTTACACCCATGTACGACATCGGCAAAGTCAGAAAACTTTAACACAGAAATTCAAGCTCAGCCCTTACCTCAAGATTGAAACCCATTTAAATTCCAAGAATAAGTAGCTGACAAAGATAATTTTCATAGATTAACATTTTTCACCTGGGTTTTATATTTCTGGAAGAAATATACACTGCATTGGTTATGCATTGATCAAACTTTTATTGTGCCAGCTGTACTTCATAGACCTGAAAAAGTGATTCAAGCAAAACAAAAGAGAACATAAAAGCACAACTATAATGGTTTTAAATCCCAAAGAGGCAATTACAAGTTTGATTCCAGTGATGCAGCTGGACTCCATTGGAAAACTAAACACCTTATCCATATTAAGTAGTTATGAAGGCTAGGGCTTGGGATGTAAATAATAAATTTGCACTGCAGTCATATTTGTAAAGTACCTCCCTTTTAATAAGTAGAAAGAATATGGTAATAAATTTCACACTAATTCATGTGCAAAGGAGAATTTTACAGAGTTCAAATGTGTTAAGACAGGTAAAAAATGTGAGATATGAAATACCTAATCATTGGGATAAAACAAATGAAAAAAGATTAGAATAATGTGCACAGGATTGGATTGTAACTCTTTAACCACTTGGAGCTGGGTTCAGCCTAATGCAGCTTTTTGTATGCATGATGTTTCTCTGCCTCTCTTTAAAAGAAAAATGAAAGTAAATGGGGCATTGTGCTGCTTCCCAAATTAATTCACAAAAGCCTAGGACAAGACACTTATAGAACTAATTATTGCATGGTTTAGAATATCTCTCTCTATCCAAATTTTTAAACATAGGAATGAAAAGAGTAAAGTATTTATACAGGGTTCCATCGTGCGTTAAGCAAGCAGGCTGGGGCTCTTCCAAGCTCCCCTCTGAGTGCTCCAGATATGCTCATTAATTCATTAATCTACCAAACGTTTAGTGTCTATTACGTATCTGGCACCAGAGGTGCAAAGATCAGAAGGCATGGTCCCAAATCTCAAGATGCCATAGTTTAGTGGGGGAAATAGAAGGGCACGTTCAGAACCCCAGTTAAAAAAAAGATTGCTAAGCAGAGAAATTCAAGAGTGTTAGGTTGCAGAGAGAAGGGCTACTTAACTCTTTGTCTTAGGGGAAGGATTTCAGACAAAGGCTAACTAGAAGAGTGAGACATGAATAGTTTTAAAATAATCTTAAAAAGATTTTGCTCCAAAGCTAGCTGTTTGCAGCAAATTACTGAGGGTTGCTCAATGTTTAGCCCGTTTTTCCTCAATAGGCCATTCACAAAAACTAAGCCCAATTCTTACCAAGAAGATTCTGATGATTACCCATAGGGTCAAATATAGACTTGGATTCCTTCTTCATGCCAAACATAAAGGTGGATTTAAAAATTAAATGTAAAAAGCAAAAATTTAAACACTTAGAAGAAAACACAGGATAATGTTTTATGAAGTTGGAGTAGGGAAAAAATTCTTAATCAATTCTCAAAAGAGTACAAGACCTGAAGGAAAAGATAGATAATTTTCACAACATTAAAAGTTAAAAAAAAAAAATTGTGAGAAAACCCCACAGCCTGGAGAAGATATTTGCAACTTGTTTAACCAATATAAGATTAACACCCAGGGTAAATGGTATTTACAAATCAATGAGATGAAAATGTAAAAATAGAAAAATGGGTAAAGAAATTAAAGAGTAAAGAAACACATGAAAAGATGCTCAATCTCTTCAGTAATCAGGAAAATGCAAATAAGATCACAGATTTCACACCTGTCAGATTGGCAAAAAGACAAAAAAGACTGGCAATAAAAACCATCGACAGGGGTGTGGGACCACAGCTCATGTTCTGCTGGTGAAACTGTAAATTGGTGCAACCACTCTAAAAACAATCTGGCTAAATCAGGTAAAGGTGAAGATGTGCATACTTGATACGCAGCAATGTCACTTTTTGGTATATACCCTAGATAAACTCTCTTATATGTGCACAGAAGATATGTCCAAGATAGACACATTTTGGCTGTGAAAGGTCCAAAATTTCCATTAATAAGAGACTGAGTAAATAAATTGTGGCATATTCATGTAATGAAATACTATACGGCAGTGAATATGAATGAACATGCTAGATATTGAAAGATAAAGGGGAGGTGATGAAAATGAAAAGAGAAATGAAGTGTGAGTATTAAAGGGAAGCTGATCCTGGAGCACCCGTGGAATTTCCAGAATGAAGCTCTTGGGACTGAGGTCTGGAGTTTGAATGCCTGCTCAGGGCAGGAGGTGGGCCACAGCCCATCCCTAGCAGGAAGTAAGACCAGAGCTCCACGTATAAAGCTTTCAGCTTCGAAGTCTTTCCTGTCCTCACCATCTAGAAGAACTTCATTCACTGGCCTGGGGAAGCAGCAAAGGAGTTTGCTCTGAGAGGGAAGAAGGCACCCACAGAAACGTGAAATTGTATGTCTGTGCCACTGCACTGAGGGCTCCAAAGTGAACGTGGAGAGGAAGATCCGTGCTGAGTAATCAACATAAATGGTATCATTCCAGGGCGAGGACAAAATGATGGGAAGTTTGGTGAATGACGCAGTTTACCACACACAGACACTCAATGAAAGACACATTGAAGGCTGAACTTTAGAAAGAAGGAAATTAGATCCAGAAAGACCTCGAAGAAGAGTGAAGTCATGAGGGAAAAAAAGGTAAATCTAAAGAAAAAGTGGTTACAGAAGCAAAATTATAAAAATAAAAACTAAATGGCGGGTGGGCAGGGTAGTTAAAAACAAGCTGAAATGTTTTATGAGGTAGAATAACATGGAAGACTGGCAAGGAAAGATTGGATTTAAAGCTTCCCGGCGCCAGTGTCGCAGGATAGACAGTTAGGCATATGGATGAACTTTAGACCTCATTATGGTAAACAGACTTATTAACTCTGCCCACAATTTACAAATGATCCTTTTTTTTTTTAAGTTGGCTTGTTGGCCTAGGGGTATGATTCTCACTTTAAGTGCCATATAATCTTTATTTAAGCTCTTTTCACTTGACTCATTTGGATGTACTGCTTTTTGTCATGACTCATTTTGATATATACTGGAACACTCACATTGAAATTAAGAAAGGCTGAGCCAGGCACAGTGGCTTGTGCCTATAATCCCAGCTATTACGGAGCCGGAGGTGGGAGGATCGCTTGAGGGGTTCCAGACCAGCCTGGGCAATATAGTGAGACCTTGTCTCTTATGGAAAAAAAAAAAAGAAAGAAAGAAAAACATAAATAAAAGAAAAAGGAAATTAAGAAAGGCTGTAAACAAATCAGCTAATATTTAAACTCAAAATGTAAATCTAAGAAAATTAAATAGTAAAAGGCAGAACAAAAATTAACACTATAGGAAATAAATCTGCTATAGAAAGGGACAACAAAATCAAAATCCAGTTCTTCAAAGAAATTAAAAGATATTGGTTATATTGCTCAAGAAAAAGAAAAAAGAAGAAAATAAATAATAGGAGAAATACCATGATGACGGTGTAAACTAAATATGTCATAGGAGAACACCTTGAAAACTTTTATGCCATTAAAGGCATAAAAAAAAAAATCTAGACAAATTTGGACAAATCTCCAAAGTTGGCTACTCCCCCAAAATCACCATACCCAGTCCTACCAGTTCTTCAAAGAAATTAAAAAATATTGGTTATATTGCTCAAGAAAAAGAAAAAAGAAGAAAATAAATAATAGGAGAAATACCATGATGACGGTGTAAACTAAATATGTCATAGGAGAACACCTTGAAAACTTTTATGCCATTAAAGGCATAAAAAAAAAAATCTAGACAAATTTGGACAAATCTCCAAAGTTGGCTACTCCCCCAAAATCACCATACCCAGTCCTACCAGCGTGGGAAAGAAGCCAACTGTTCAGAAATTAAAACAAGAAGAAGAGCTCCCTATTTGCCTGTATGTATCTGCTCTATTCTTGATGCAACTATTCTAAATTTGAATAATATAAAATACATCAAAATATATAAAGAAAAAAAGAAATAAATCAGGGCAAAATGACATTAACCTGTTCATTGAATTGTCTCGACATATTTATATAGAAGAGCACCCACCATGATGGAATTACAGAAGGCAGCTGTCCAAGGTGTGAATCTGAGGGTACAACGTGGCTGCCATGTGGCTTCAACGGTGCCTGGAATGCCACACATTGAGATATGTTCCTTTAAGAACTTTTAGTCTTGGAGGTTTGTGGACAACTGAGAGCAGAACCTCATTGTGAATGAGAACATCATGGAAGCAGGGCTGGAGAGTGAAGGGAGATCAGGGAAGTGGCATTGACTTGCTTTATACTTTCCCCTTGTCCAGCCTGCCGGTTATACCCAGAATCCACACAGCCAGCTAATTTTCCCTATACATAAAAGACAACTATTTGTACATGCTTTGATTGTCATTTTTGGTTTCTTACAAACCCAGATACACTTCCACACTTGTCTGGTTGCTTTTCAACATCAAGTAGAATGACTGTTCTCTATTGTCTTACTTAGAATCATCTGGGTCATGGAATTAAAATTTACGGTTGTTTCCACTCCATAAGGCAGCATCAAACAATGACACCTAATTTCCTATGACCATGTTCTTTGTAGCTAATTGTCTTGTAAAACTGAAATATTTTTAAAAAAATTTCTGACATGATCGTACACTATTGCCTTACAGAAATCATACTGCAGTCACTCATGCATTGAGCTAATGCAGATCTTGGAGATTTTTCAGACTTGAAAAATGCCACTTCTCTTTAGCTCGTACAATGTCTCTGTTAGCCTGAAGTCTTTTCATCCCTCTTATCTAGTGTGATTGAGACTGGTCTGGAGGAATCAAGTGACCAAGCAATGCTGCAACTTTGAGGCAGAATAAATTATTTTATTGTGTCTCCATCAGAGACATTATAGGGACAGGACTCCACCTTACTTATGACCAAGGAAGGCAACATGAGACTACATGCCCCAGACTAGTTAACTATAGAAGAGCAAACAAACAAACAAATGACCGACCAGCTGCTGGAATTCAGCCCATACCCATACAAAGAGGGGGCCAAATCCTTCTGTCTCTTGAGTGCTGTTTTTCCAAGACCACTGAAGCAAGATGCTGACCAGCTGATAAGGAAGCTGGGCTGCAAAGAAACCAGAACTGTCTGGATCTAACCAAGTCAAGCCAGACTGACCTTAAGCTGACTTTTCCCTCAATATGTAACAGAAGGAATGACCTGAAAAAACGACAGTCTCTTTAAATATCCTCCACTCCTTTTTGAGAGCTAAAACCTGCATCACTGGCTCAGGCCAGTGGTTGGGAGGGGCAGAGTAAGTCTTTTGTTATTTGTGCTACAGGAGATGGCTCAGCCCCAACCTAGTAAAGGGAGGTCCTGGGTGGAGGTCAGGGAGTGTCTTCAGTGGAGATGGGACGATCAGAATCATCAACTGTAGTTGAGCAGTAACTGCCTGAAGCTGAGAAATCATCCCTTAAAAGCTCTGTGTTTCTGCTTATTATAAGGATGAAGGCATTTCAGACAGGAGGCTCTATACTTCTTTGCTAGAAAAGTAATAAAATTTCTTTCCTCCTTCCTCAAACAACTTGTTCTCATTCTTCTGATGCAGCCTTGAGAACAAGTGCCGAACTTTCAGTAACAATTATAATCTCATTTTAATGCTAAAAATCAAACCCAGGAATGGAGATTTAACATGCTAATGAGACATACGACATATGAAGACACACGTAATAAAACTGTGAAGGTGCAGGAAGATGTCCACCTCTACATGCTTACAGGGCAACCTCTTCCCACCTAGTCCTCTTTAAAACTCTGCCTGAACTCCCCTTGAGGGAGTAACCTGAGGACTTTTTCTTTGTGCTTCTTAAAAGCCCCAATAAAGTCTTGCCTGTGACTCCCCTTTGGCCTCTTATTAATCTCTGTTACTTAGAGAGCCCAAGGGCCTGCACTTTCTTAGGTACCAGTTTAAAAGGAATGTCGTGGTAAACCCAGGCAAGGCACAGCCCTGTAGCCTGTCTCACTGGCACAGGAGCCTGTCTGATCTGCACTACCCCTGGAAGGCATTCTGTCTAGCTGTTAAGAGTTTTGTTCTTGGAGTACAGAAGACCTGAGTATAAATCCTGACTCTGCAATATACTGGCTGAGAGATGTCCGGTGAGGCTTTCACTTCTCTGAGCCTCCCCAGTGTCCCCCTTGTGTAACATGGGGATCATTTGCATACCCAAAGGTTGTTGATTAAGTGAAATAACTCCTGAGAAATGCAGTGCTGGCCAACAGTGAGGTCAAAATCCAGTGATGGTTACTATTCAGAGACTGACCTGAAGGGCCCCTGTGCAAGTTCTCTTGGGGAGGAATTCATGCCAAGAGAGGAAAGGTATATGAGGTCAGTTTGGGGTCATGGTCAAAGGGCACAGGTGATTCTTTCTACAGCATGCTGTTCTGTGCCACACCAGCGTACCTGACTGTCACAGGGTGCTGGCTTCTGCTCATAGCATCTTAAAGTTCTTGGTACAACCATTTTCTGTTTTTGAATTGTTCTTTACTATACTGCTCTTCTTGAGGCAGAAGTCATGAGGCTTGGGCTACAGAACAGTGTGTGTGATGAACGCCATGCTGTAAAAGGTATTCGACAGCCCGAGTGATACTTTGCAAGACTCCACATTCTAGATTTCAAGTTCTAATTCTTCTCTAGAGTATTTGCCATCAATTTTTACTGCACTTGTCTCTCTCTCTCTCTCTCATTTATATCATTCTTAGAATATGATTAATAATCTATCATGTATTTGAGTTTTGTTGGGTTTTGTCCAACCTTTATAGTGTAAAAATTGAATATATCTTTTGCATTTTCTCACTTTTTTCTCAGCACCTTTTTCTCTCCCACTCTCCAGACTTGTTTCCTGGATATCTCTGTTTTTCCCTGTAATTATTCCTTTCTCCCATCGATGTTGCTTACGTGTGCTAATCACCCACTTTCTTTTACAGCAATGGCTTTGCAGATCTAACAAAGTCCATGTCAGATCTCAGGGAGTCAGGCTAGTATGACAACTGTTCTCTTCCCTGCTGATGAAGTCTTGAAAATCATTCTAGCTCTTATTTATTTTTAAGTTGTGTTTCTTAAAGTGCTTTTAATCATTCTCACTTTTAATTAAATTTGTCGAAGTTAAAATGTTGAACGTATTTTAAAAAAAATCATCCCTGATATTTTTATAATAACAAATGATGACTTTAGCAGTGTCTTCCCAGGAAGGTGAAAATTGGTGTATCTATAATAACAACCAAAAGCAATATTTTTAGAAAACTGGGAATTCTGCTTGTTTTCAAACCCAGAAGGATGGTAGGCACATATTATATTTATAAATTAGTAGCTTTTCATAAAAAAATTAATAAAATAACACAAATGCAGATGAGAGAAAGACGGTAACAAGAGGAAGAAAGAAAGGAAAGAGAGGAGAAAGGAAAGGAACTTGTTCAGTTCAAGAGCATGCTTGGCTCCTCACCACATTTTTCCATTAATGTTGACCCACACTGTAACTGGCCCCTACTAAACAAATTTGCCCCTATATAATCCCCTCCCTTAACTATCTACTTGATTTTCTGCAAGACAAAGGAGCTGAGATTCTGAAGACCCCTGGGCAGGCTTCCTGACACCAAGAGTCACCAACCCCCGCAACCTGCCCTCAATACATGTAGCCCCTTGTTAGTTACACCATGACCTGTTCCTCCTTTAAAAGTCCATGATCTCTGTTAGTCAGAGAGAAGGATTTGAGGCAGCTTCTCCTCATTCTCCCGACAAGACATCTGTCATATTAAAATTTCCCTTCTTCCTTGGCAATCCTCCTTGTCTCAATAATTGGGTCTTTGTGCAATGAGCAACTGGACCTAGACTGAAACCCCTCGCGGTTTTGACAATGCTTTGTGATTTTATAATGAGAGTACACATGTGGGCATCATCTTTATATTATAATATAGGATTTTTGTTTTATCTTCACAAATACTTGAAATTCTCATAGAACACATGCTAACTCAGTTACTTGACTTTTTTATTTCTCCAGGAGATCAGAATAGTAAATAATTAATGGAATATTTATTACTTTTTCTTTTGCCTAAATGCCTTACTCTCATTCCAATAGCTGCATTATCCTGCCAACTTTAGGCAATGGAATACAGCAGTAAAATATATGTAATTGTAAGACACTTTATGAATATAATATTTTTATCTAAAAGTTAAGTGTTGCCTGTAAGCTATATGCAAATGCTTCTCAACTAAAATGGGTTACACTCTGATAAACCCATTGTAAGTTGAAAATATCATTAAGTTGAAAATGAGTTTAATACACCTAACCTACCCTGCCTTAAATGTGCTCACAACACTTATATTAGTGAAAAGTTGGGCAAAATTGTCTAACACAGAACCTATTTTATAATGAAGTGTTGAATATCTCATGTAATTTGGAATATTGCACTGAAAGGAAAAACAGAATGTTTTGATGGTACTTGAAGTACGATTTCTACTGAATGCATATTGCTTCTGCACCATCTTTTAAGTCAAAAAATCATAAGCTGAGCCACTGTTAATCTGGAGACTGTCTATATAGACAATTGTCCCTATCATCTGACCTTAGAGGGACTCTCTCTGCTTCTGAGCTTCTAAATATAGAAGAATTTAAAAACTTGTTATCAGTTTAGAGAAGAACTATAAAATTGACAACTTCACAACAAGAATTTTGAGGAAAAGTTAAAGAAATATGGAGAGCTTAATCTAAGGAAACTAAAGTTGGGATGGAATCTGGTAGTGGGCTTCTCATGTTAAAGGTCATACAGGACATTAGCATCTTTGCTCTGAGCACTGTTCCCTCACACAGTGGCCACTTGGAAGAATCATGGAATGGGGCTCACCTCTTCCTGCTGTCTACCCAAGACCTTTAAGGAGGGAGGCAAGTTGTCTACCCTGGACCCCATGGAGGCAGTTGGTCATCGGTGGTCCTTCTCTTCAGCAGGGTTTTCAGGAAAGATTCTAGGAGGGAGAGAAGAGGGGTTTTCCTCACCTCCACTGCTAGGAAAGACTGTTTCCTAACCCTTTGTCTTGCCTTCAGTCTCTTCTTGTTGGTCCTTACTGCTGCAGTAGGTTTCTGCTCGTTTTGCTTTTATTTTAAAAACAGGTCTTTTCAATTTTACTTCTCTGTCTTAAACAACAACTTTGAATACCTCTTCACTGAGTTTGAAGTAAAGTTCTGACTCTTGGTTATGGCATTTATAGCTTCTCACATCCTGGCCCCCATCTCCTTGTTCAGCCTAAGTTTCTCAACCAATCCACTCACCACCCTCCGCACCACGACGTGGGCACGACCATATGGGATTTTCATGCCTCAGAGCCTCATGTTCAAACCCAATCCAAATGACACTTCCTCTATAAAATGTTCCCTGATTTCCTCATGATGTAACAATTGCTCAGCGTACAGAGTTCTGCCATCTAGTTCATTACCTGGTGTTAACAGTCTTGCTTTTTTTCCCTTCGCGTATCTATCTTTTCCACAGACTGAGCTCCTTCTGGGCAGATTCTCTATCTAAAAAGAGAATCTCTTTATATCTCTTTTTATTAACCTCAACATTCAGCACAGGGTCTGGCACAAAGACTTTTCCCCATAAATTCTGCTTGAACTGCACATGCCCAGGGTAGATTTTGCCAGTTAATTATGAAGGGAAGAGTTTGTGACTTCAATTTTCAGGCAGATGAGTTTGAAAAAGACCTTCAATTGTCCACCTCAGTGGTCTCAATATTTAGACCTCTTTTCTGTGGTCTGTGCCTGCAACCTCTATGTCTGACAACTGTCCCAGGAGGACTCCACGGGAAGACAACAAAGTTCAGTGCCTAAGATCCAAGATCTGAAAAGAACTGCCTGGGTTCCAATCTAGACTCCCCCAGGCTGTGTGTGTGGCCTCTGGAGATCATTTCACCTTTAATCTTTCCCCAACTGTGAAACAAAGATCCTCATGGCTGCATCTTAGAGCTGTTGTAAGGATGAAATGAAATAAGCTAGTAAAAATAGCAGCTCACATTTATGGGCTAGGCACTATTGTAAGTGCTTTACATGTTACCTTATTAATAACAGCCACAAGAGATAAATGCCGTTTCAATCCTTTGGCAGATGAGAAAACTGAGGTCCAAAGAGGCCAAATGACTTTGCAACATTCACTTAGCTATTCAGTGGCTGAGCTGAATTCTGCTTCCCAAGTGAGCATTCTTAACCACTCCTTACATTTATTTTATTTTTTATTAATATTATTTTTAGTTTACAAATCATAATTATATGTATTTATGGGGCACAATATGATGTTTTGATATATATATACAACATGGAATGATTAAATCGACTTAATTAACATATCTATCATCTCACTGTGAAAGTTGTCAGAATCAAAATGAAGCCATTTGTGTTAAAAACCCTGACAAATAGAGCTGGGGAAGGGCTATGAAGAGAGGCTTCTCATGCATGAAGTGCCCGTAACAAGAACTATCATAAAAAAAACTGCAAAAACTACAACCTTGTACAAAACCGTACACAAAAATGTACTTCTGTGAGGACATCTGTCCAGTAACTGCCTATCCAAACTCAGACTTGGCACCACCCTTGTTATTGATCCTTGTAGCCAAGGATAATTACCTTAAAACAATTATGTAATCCTTCTCATTTTTCTTTTAGAAACCTTTATCTTCTTTACCTCCCTGACGAAGCATGTAGTTGACTATGGCATGCATATTCCCATTGCATTGTCTATTCCTGAATAAATATCATTTTCTTTTAGAGAGTTTCCCTCTCTATATGTTATTTAGGTTGACATCACTTGCCCCTCATTTTTTGTGGTGAGATATTTGAAATTTTCTCTCAGCAATTTTGAAATATACAATATATGATTATTAACTATGGTCACCATGCCATGCAATAAACCTCAAAAACTTATTCCACCTGTCTAACTAAAACTCTGTATCCTTTGACACTGTTACATTCTATACTCCTTACGTTAAAAGCATCCACTTGAACCACTTAAGGTGAATTAGTAATATTATTATTCCTTAGCTTTCCTTCACACCAAGGTTTTCTGTCTTCTCAAGGTGTCTTTGAAATGCTTACAGAAATGGAATATTAAAAGTCAATTTGTTCTTGCAGTGCATTTAGGAATGTATTAATATTTGAAAACAGGTCATATAAATAACTGCCAGGCGTCACGCATCCAAAAACAGTTGCAAAAATACAACCTAGTGATTATGATGTAGTAATTGAAAGCTACTGAGTAGGGAAAGATAATTGTTTATTTTTCCTTCCCTTTTGAAAACTAGGGATATTTATTCACCTATTTACTTCTTTTTTCATTTATAGGCAGACTCGGCACTATTGTTGAGATTTGTGGTATTTAATTTAGGAGTTAGAAAGGTGATACCACATAATAGTCACAATCTTTAAACGCAAATTTTTCATTGTCAAATAACCAAATTAACTGGCATAAATATATGACAAATTGTGAAACAGTTGATTAAACCAGTTGCCAAATAGAACTCCATTCAGATAATAACTCAGTGTTCAACACATTTTAGCACAGATTATATGAAAAGTCTTTATTTAGCAAAAGCAGAGATCGAGACTGTTATCCTACTTTTATTTTCTCGAGGATAATGTGATTATAATAATACTAATTTGATGGTCTTTGGTAGGAACGATTTCTGGCTCCGTTCACTAGAAAGTGCATTAATTTTTTGCCAGTAAGTGATGTGATTATACAGTAGAGAAGGATGGAAGGTTAGAGATTTTTTCTTTTCTTTCTTTCTTTTTTTTAAAGACTCTTTATGTTAAGGTGATTAGCACAAAAGTAAAGTGATGTTTGCAAGGCTATACAGTCAAGGTAGAGCTAGAATCTAGGATACCCACCTTGCTGGTCCTTACTCTTCCATCTATAACAATAAATTGCCTACTTATTTTCTGGATATTCCTCATGCCTCACAAATCCATAATTCCTTGGAAATGTATTCCAAAGGTGATGTTTTGGGGCCAGACTGGTGCTGATGATGCTTTATCCCCAAAGGGTGGGAGCCAACACCAAGGGGAAGATCCCTCCTTCTGCCTGTTAATCAGTGGCCTACCTGCCTGCTCCGTGTGGCTGACTCACTGCTCCAGGTTTATAACAGAGGGAACGGCCTGAAAAAGGGTAAAATGTTTTACAAGCTGTCTCTTTAAATACCATACCCGTCACTCTTTTGGGAATTAAAACCTGCATCCCTGCCCAAAGCCGGTAATCAGAGGGGCAGAACCTTTGTTCTTTGTACCACAGGAGATGGCTCAATAGAATTGTGGAATTGTCCCGGCAGATGTCTTCACTGGAGAGGGGGTCTACCAGGACCATCAACTGTAGTTAAACAGCAATAGCCCCAAGCTGAAAACTCCTTTTAAAAGCTCAGTATTTCTGCTCATATTGAGCACATGGTGCTTTAAGATGAGGGTCTCCCAACCTTCTCATTTGCCGGCAAATTATTAACAGTAAACTTCTCTTTCCTTTTTCTCAAACCACTTATCCTTGTTCTTCTGATGCAGCCTCAGGGACAAGTGCCACGCTTTTGGTAACAGGTTCATGCTGTTGTTTTAATCATATCCAATCCCCTCCCCCATATGAACTTCCATAAAGGAGATCTTTACTTAACACAGTCCTGATTTAACTCAAGCTACACAGCATCAACAGAAACAATGGTAACATTTTTTCCTCCTTTCTAACAGTTGTCATACCGTATTTGTTAGACCTTTCAGAAAATGTTGAACAATGACATGCAAATAAACATTCTCATCTTATGCTTGATTTCATGACATTCATGAAATATGTGCTGCCTTTCTGCAGGCCTACACGAATGATTGAAACCGGGACTCAATCTCAGAGCTCTTTCTGCAGAGCTTGGATGCTGCTGACACATTAGTCTGCAACCAGCTCTACCCCCACAGCCACCACTAACTGATGAGTATGAGCAAAGACAGTGAAAACCATTTGGCATTCATACTCAAGGGTTTGCCATATGTGCCATGATTTTTTTTTATCATATTTACTTAAAGATTTCTTTTTGTCTTATTATTTTCCTTAAAAATTTTTCATTTTATCTGTATCTTTAAATTTAGTTTTGAAGAGTTATAGCTATTATTCACTTGTAGTTGTGTTAAAGTAAATTAAAGTGGAGACCAGGCCTGAAGGATCCTCGAGCAGACAAAGCCAGCTTGGTCTCACAAATGACCTCAACCTTGCTTGATTTGCAAACGTAAGTGAAACTTAACTTGAGCTATTTCTTATAAATGCCTATACCGTATTAAAGAAAAACAGAACTTAATTAGAAGCAGATAACAGACTTATAATGATATTGCCAACAACTTTCCAATGGATGAACTAAATAAGGCAATTGTATAACTGTAACCAATCAAATATATTCTTTGCTTTACCTCTGCATTCGTTTTCAAAGCCTCCCCCTTGCATTCCCGTAGTGGAGCTCCCAAACCACTTCTGGTTTGGAGCTGCAGATTCATGAATTACTTTTTCTAATAAACTCTTTAAAATTTCATTATGCCTCAGTTTACTTTTTAACAGTTATTATAGTCCCTTGTCTGTATGTTATATTTCTAAGTATTGCATATTTGCATTTTTTTCTTTCTCATCATTTTCATCCATGTTAGAATTGCTTATTTCATTGGCCTTTGCAAAGAAACAATTGTGGAATTAATTTATTAATTCCATTGTTTTGTTTAATTTTCTACTTTTCTCTTTGCTATTATTATCAACCTCCTACTTTCTATACTTAGTTTGTTTGCTGTCATTTTTGTAGTTCAATAAAAGCATTCCAGACTCTAAGTACAGTTCCTTGGCTATACCATCTTCTAAATTCTCCTAAGACTTGCTCCCACTGTTACCAATTTCTGAAACTTCTTTTGTTTTAATTTTATTTTCTCTCTGATCCAAATTATTTATGAGATTTTTTAGCTTCCAAGTAATTATTTTGTTTTATGATTTTTTGCATAATAGCCCAAATGAATAACTCATAAATTTTCTTTTTGATTATTGAGATTTTATTTGTAGACTGTTACATGATTAATTTATTTAACATTTAAAAAGTTTAAGGGAATTGAGAAGGAAGATATATTCGCTACTGGTACAAAATTTGAGATGTATTTACTTTTTTATAAAATGAAAATATCCTTTTGCTGGTAATTCTAGAAATACATGCTTGTTTTTATGAAATTCAAATGTTTACTATAGAAAGGCTTACTATATAAAGACACACACATTCTAGACTACAACCTTTTTTTCAATGAAAAACATACTGTGGACATCTTTAAGTTTCAGTATTTAATGTCTGTAACCACTACATAGCATTCTATTATGTGGATATGTCATAGTTCATTTAAGTAATCTTTTAATCATTCATTGATTCATTTTTCAGCAGACATTAAGAAGCTTTTAAATATCAGGCTTTGTGCTGAACATAGATGATGCAAGAGTAAAAATGACACACGTTTCTTGTTTTTAAACAAAATTCTCATTATGAAAATAATGTTCCAATGAGTAGCCTACTGTATACATCTTTGTGCATTTGCCTGATTATTTGCTTCAAATAACTTCCACAAGTAAAATTTGTTGGACCAAAGGAAAAATACATTTACAATTTTGTAACATATCGCCAGAGTTTCCTACACCAGTTTTCTCTTCCAATATGGCAGTTAGGGATTGAGTTGGACTTTGGGTGCAGAGAAGGAAAGAAAGCAGTCCAGTCTGCTCTGTGGGTTCCAAACTGGCCAGACGGCCATTCCTGCTGTCTTTCTGCTTCACTCTCCAGACATGTGGTTTTCATTCTCAGGCCATCTCATTGTTCAAGCTGGGCTCCTGGATCTCCAACTGCTACTTCCAAGTTGCAGCACAAAGGAGGAAAGGTGAAATAGCCAAGTGATGGTGCTCCCAGCTGAGACACTTCCTTTAAGTAGACTGACTCTCCAGAAACCTCAGGCAACACCCTTGCTTCCTTCTCATTGGACAGAACTTAGTCACATGACCACCCCTAGCTTCAGGGGAGGCTCCAAGGCCCACCACTAAAGAAAAAAAAGCGAGCTGGCTGTCCCTGCCACATTCACGA
Organism: Propithecus coquereli; assembly: GCF_000956105.1. Classification (NCBI taxonomy): domain Eukaryota; kingdom Metazoa; phylum Chordata; class Mammalia; order Primates; family Indriidae; genus Propithecus; species Propithecus coquereli. Next base: position 7,462,129 of record NW_012140080.1, read on the forward strand.
ATAAAATGTAGGGGCAATATCTTTCTAATATTCGCCACTATAAGGAAATAGTAACTCATCGGTTTTTTGTTTTTTTTTTTTAAGATTGAGCAACACAAGTTTATTTCTCATAGTTCTGGAGGCCGGAAGTCCGAGGTCAAGGTTGGTTTCTTCTGAGGACTCTTGCCTTGCAGATGGCCCCTTTCCTGCTGTGTCCTCACCTGGTCTTTTCTCTGTGTGATGCATTCCTGCTGCCCAACTCATTATTGTTTTAAATGTACATTTGATTTTTTTCCACTGAACATATTTTTATATACTGTTTTTTGATATTTTTGATATGTTTCCATTGCCTGTTTATGACTTTCATCCATTTTTTTCCTATTGAGTTATTTACTTTTTTTTCTGTTGATTGTTAAGAGCTTTTAGAGAATAAAAGCATACTAAACCTTTGACATTTATTTTGTAACCATTTTCCAATTAGTTGTTTAACTTTTAATTCTATCTTTGGTGTTTGCTGCTAAAAAAATGTTTTCCTTCATTGTGGTCAAATATTTTTTCTTATGCTTTCGGGCTTTTAGCTTCTGGGTCATTTTAGAAAGATCTTCCTTTCATCTAGCTTGTCAAATATCTTCCTACATAGATGCCTTTAAAATAGATTTTTGTATTTATTTTATTCAAATAGAAGTTTTTTTAAAAAATGGTCACCATCGTTATGTCTCTATAAATATTTTTCTTTTGATTTCAATCTTTTCCTCATATTTCAATAAAATTTTGTTTGTTCCATGGAAGTTCGTGGTCATTGTATTGTCACTGTAACATTTTTCCTTTATCATTATAACAAGGTCCTCTTTATTCAAACTTTTTTCTTCATTATGTTTTATATTAAGATTTGAACATTGTGTGTGTGTCTGTGTGTGTGTCTGTATGTTGTTAAGGTTATTGCTTGACCTCACACAATGTATAACTTTTAAACATTTTCTGTCACTGTATGTGTGTTATAACTATCAGCTAGGAAAGCTTTTAGCTGCAAGTCAGAAATCAGAACTAACCATAAACTTAAACAAATAAGTATAGATTATTTTGCTTTTTAAAATTTTGTTTTTAGATTTTAAGACTTCTAGAGGTCATAGGCTCCTTCTTTCATAATGCTATTCATCTTTAGCATGTTGTTCTGTTGCCTCATGTTTACAATATGGCTACCGCAGCTCGAGACATCACATCTATTTCCAAGTGAGGAAGAAAGGGTAGGGGTGGCACCAGCTATGTTAGTTTCTTTTATCTGAAAAGCAAAACTTTCTCAGACATTCCACACTTTCATCTCATTGGCTAGAACTGTATCACAAGACCACATCTAGCCACAAAGAAGGCTGGAAAGTATTTATTTATTTGTTCTGGACTTTGTAGTAGGGGATGCAGAGAAGGAGTGGGTTAGAGATATCTGGCTGATAACTTTTACCTGCTGCAATATGTCTATTGCGAATAACATATTATGATTTTTTTTACCCAATTTGCAATGTGTCTTTTCAATTTGTTTTTATAGCACATATATTTGATTTTAATTGTTTCATCATACTTTTCTCTTTTTTGTATTTTAGTGTTATAGAGGGTAATTTCTTTGTTTTTTCTCCTTCATTCCTCTTTTTTATTTCTACTGGTAGTTAACATAATGTTTGCTAAAAAAATTCTTAACCTATGTTTTTCTTGTAAGATTCAAGAATGGAATTACTTTAATATCCCATTATTTAAGAGTAGTTATTAATTCCTTAATTTCCCTTTCTGTTATACTTGTACTTCTATTATCTGATCTGTATTAATATTTGAAATTTAGATCCAGAATATAATATTCTGCACTGTGTAGTTCAGTGGTTTTTAGCACATTCACAGAATTGAGCGTCTATCACCACAATATATTTTAGAACACATTGGTGATCCTGAAAAGAAATGCTTAGTAATACATTGCATGAGTAGTTCTTTCTTTATATTTTTTCTCTTTGAAAGACAATGTTTGATATTTTTATTGTTTTTTAGCCAGATTTTTAAATGTCTTTTAGACTTATCTCTCACTTAACTGGTTGTAGTATTTAAACCCAGTCTTTTATAACCTTTGTTGGTTATAGATTGAATCCAGTGACATGGAACATAAAACCTAAGTAACAGTTGCTTAAACAAGGTAACTATTTATTTTCTTCCATGTTACAAGAAGTCTAAAGACACGGCAACTAGACTTGTTATGACAGCTTCAGGATATCTTTGGCCACTCAGGCTATTTTGTGCCATCTCTAAGGTGTGGCCTTTTCTATTTCTAGCAAGATGGCTGCATCAGGGGCAGGAGGAAGGAAGGAGAAGAAACACTGTGCCTGTATTAGGAAAGCAAGACTTGCACAGAGATATCCAGCACACTCACACTTCTGCTCCTATCTCAATGCCCAGCCCCGCTCCTATACACATTCTACTACAGGAAAGATTTGTGGCTTTTAGGACACAATGCCAAACCTTACCCAATCAAAGTTCTATTAGTCAGCTAGAAAGGATAGGCAAATGTAGCCTTGCCACATTCTCTTTTTTGTGATTCTTTCCTAGGTTAGTGTAAACGTATCTTCAATTAATATTTTTTGAACAGTACATTTTTAACGTCTTGTGTATCTGAAGCTATAGTTCAGTTGCTTTTACATATGAAAGTCCAAATTTACTTTGAATCATAAACTTTCCCACTCAAAACCTTGTAGCTATTTTTTAAAGCTTTATTGAGATGTATTTTACATACCATAAAATTCACTCATTTGAAGTGTACGGTTTAGTGGTTTTTAGCATATTCATGGCATTGTGCATACATCACAACATTCTGTTTTAGAATGTGTTCATGACCTTAAAAGGAAATCCCATTTACATTAGTAATCAATCCCATATCTCTCTCTCTCTAGACCTGACAACCACTAATTTATTAATACTTTCTGTCTTTAGAAATTTACCTATTCTAGATCTTTCTTATAAATGGAATCATACAATATGTGGCCTTTTATGTCTGAATTCTTTTAGTTAATATAGGGTTTTCAAGATTCACTTATGTTTTAGCATGTATTTGTACTTCATTCGTTTTGTTGCTGAATAATATTCATTGTATGGACGGTGTGTTTATCAATTCTATACAATTACCATACTATTGCTGGACATTTGGGCTGTTTCCTTTTGGGGGATGTTATGAATATGCTAGGAATCTTCATGTGAAAATTTTGTGTGGACGTATTTTTTCATTTCTCTTCGGAATATACCTAGAAATAGAATTACTGGGTCATTACATAACTTTTTGTTTAACCTTTGGGAAACTGACAAACAGTTTTCCAAAGTAACTGTTTCATTTTACATTCCCACCAGCAGTCTATAAGTTCTAATTTCTCCATGTCTTTATCAAAACTTGTTATTGTCTGTCTTTTTTAATATAGCCATCCTAGTAGGTATGAAGTGGTATACCATTATAGTTTTGATTTGCATTTCCCTAATGACTAATAATGTGGAACATCTTTTTATGTGTTTACTGGACATTTGCAAATCTTCTTTCTATTCATATTTTTTCCCATTTTTTTCTTTGATTGGGTTATTTGTCTTTTTATTATTGAGTTGTAAGCTTTCTTTATATATTCCAGAAACAAATCTTTTATCAGATATATGATTTGTAGATATTTTATCTCATTCTGTGGTTTGTATGTTCAATTTCTTGATGATGTTATTTGAGGCACAAAAACTTTTAATTTTGATAAAGTCTGCTTTGTCTAATATTTTCTTTTGTCATGTAAGCATTTGGTGCTGTAACTAAGAAACCATTGCCTAATTTGAGGTCACAAAGATTTACTTCTGTGTTTTCTTCTAGGAGTTTTTAAAGTTTTAGCTTTACATTTAGGTCTATAATACATTTTTAGTTAATTCTTACTTAGGGTATGAGGTAGAGATCCAAATTCATTCTTTTGCACATGGATATCAAGTTGTTCCCCTACAATTTGTTGAAAAGATTAATCTTTCCCCACTGATTTGACTTGGCATCCTTGTTGAAAATAAATTGACCATAAATGTGAAGGTTCATTTCAGCACTCTCAATTCTACTCCATTGATCTATATGTCTATTGTTATATTATTATCATACTGTCTTGATTTCTATAGTTTTATAGTAGGTTTTGAAATAGGTAAGTGTGAACCTTCCAACTTTGTTCCTCTTTTTCAAGATTGTTTTGGATATTTTGGGTCCCTTGCATTTTCGTATGAGCTTTAGGATATATATGTCAATATATAAAAATAGGAAAATTCTAACAGGAATTTTGATAGGAATTGTGTTGAATCTCTAGATCAATTTAAGGAATACTGCCATCTCAACCATGTTAAATCTTCTACGAACACAGAATGTCTATTTATTTAGATCTCCTTTAATTTCTTTCACCAATGTTTTATAATTTAAATTCTTACATTTCTTTTGTTAAATTTATTCATAGATATTTTATTCTTTTTTATTGCTATTATAAATTATTTCTTAGTTTCTTAAGGATTATTTCTTAATTTCATGGATTTTCAGTATGGAAACAATTGATTTTTGCAAATGGATCTTGATTATTGCCAAATTGCTGGACTCTTTTATTAGTTCTATTATTTTTTAGTTGATTTCTTAGGATTTTATATATACAAAATCTTGCCACATAGAGATAATTTTACTTTTTCTTTTCTAATCTGGATGCCTTTTATTTCTTTATTTTGTATAACTTCCCTGGCTACAATCTCCATGACAATGTTGAATAAAAATGGCAAGCACTCTTGCCTTGTTTCTGACCTTAAGGGGAAAGTATTCAGTCTTTCTCCATTAAATATGATGTTAGCTTATAGTTATTTTTTTTTTCATGTTTATGGATACGGAGAAGAAATATGAGCTAACTCACTGTTACGGAATGAATGTTTGGAATGAATGAATTCGTATGTTGAAGCTCCAACTGCAAATGTGACTGTATTTGGAAATAGTGCCTGTGAGAAGGAAATAAAGGTTAAATGAGGTAATAAATGTGGGCCTCAATCTAATAGGACTGGTGTCCTTATAAGAACAGAACATGCCACCAGAGTTCTCTCTCCACCACGTGAGTACACAGCGAGAAGGCGGCCATCTGCAAGCCAGGAAGAGAGTACTCACCTTTCAGCAGCACCTTGGTCATAAACTTCTCAGCCTCCAGGACTATAAGAAAATAAATCTCTGTTGCTTAAGACTCCCAGTCTGTGGTACTTTGTTATGGCAGCCTGAGCTGACTAAGATACTCACTGTATTTTTTTCTGACCAGATGTTTACAGAGATTTTAAAATCTTGTAGTTTATAGATTTTACTAGAATATGTCTAGATGAGAATCTCTCTTCATTGGTATTGTTTAAAGTACTGTTAGCTTTTGTAATCTGCATATCAAGGCCTTTACTTAGCCTGGAGAGCACTCTTCCTGTTCTGTAGAGTATTGCTTTGCTTCTATGTGTGCTGGTGTCTTAGATTAGAAATACTAATTTATGTGCACATTGGTTTTGTTTTTTTCTCTTCCGTATTTTCTTTTTCGTCTTTTCCTTTGAATTTCAGAGAGAACATATGAGGACTAATGGTTCAGCGTCTGAAATCTCAGTTACACTGCAAATCCCAACTTCAGCACTCACCAGCTATGTGATCTTGGGTAAGTTACTTAACCTCCCTGTGGCTCAGTTTCCATGGGGTTACTACAGCACCTACCTCATATATTGTTGTGTGGGTAATGCATGTAAAATCCTTAGAATAATGCTTTACAGATAATGAGTTCTTGGTAAATATATGCAAACATGAACATTATTACCGCAGATGCAATTTTTCAGATTATCAGTTCTGGGCATTCTGTTTAAAAATATGGATATAATTTTTTAAATTTGTATTTAATTTCCTTGAAATTCTCCCCACTCTTGCTCATTTTCATCCCATCCTGTTTCTTCTTCTTCTCAGTCTATTCTTATGACCATCTATTTTTGATCCACAGAAGTTGTACCTTCTTGTTCTCTTGCTGATGCCTGTTTCAGGAAAAAAAAAAATCACATTTAGAATAGACCATTTCCAGCGAACATTGTCTTGCACCTACTTTTCTATTTTCTTTGTACACAATGAGTTTGAAAGGACCTTTTCTGAGTGTACTCTGTTTTCATTGTATCAACTAGAAGCGTTGCAATTCGATGCTTGTCCCACCCCACTCGGCCCTGCTCTGTGCATCTGTGCACACTCTGGTGACCACGTTGCCCTGGAGGGCAGGGCACTGTGCTTGGTTCTCATCCTAGTCCCCTGTCTTTTCAGACTTTCCCCTAATGTTTCTCGTTGCTACTGAGAGGCTTCCTCATTCATTTTCCCAGCTCGTTGTACTTTCATAAAATAAGATATTTGAGTAATTCTTCTCATATAGTTTTCCTAAAGATTTTCTTGTTTGTGTCTCTGACCAAAGTGCTGTGTTTGGAGGGACAGTTCCCAGAGTGTGCCACCATCAGCTCTTCCTCAGCTCCTTTTTCTATCTTGCTGTTTTCTGGAATTTTCAGTCCCTGCATAAATGTGGAAAGACTGGAAGAGGGAAGAGGTCAGGGGATCCCTCCAGCCACCTTGAAGAATACTCCAAGAAGTACAGAAGACGATTGATGTCCCATCCTTTCTCAGATGCAGGCCCCGCATCTCCAGGGCAGAGAACTGATTGGTGGGGAAAGGCACAAGCATCTTTTCCCTCCCTTTTTGCCCATGGTCTCTGTTTCATAAAGTCTTACTTACTGAAGCCTGGGTAGGTTCCCTTTGGCCACATTCCACCTTCCACGTAACTGAGGCTGACGTTCAGCCAGCACCTTCCACTCTGTCCTTTAGAGTTGCTCATGGCCAGTGTCTGTCTTGGTGGGTTCATGCACATGTCTGGATGATAAATATTTTGAATTGCATCCTGGTCATAACACATGCCAATTACTCCTAGATACCAAGATACAGTTATTTCCAGGCTAAGGTTTGCTGCTGCTACGAGCTTCCATCTATGCTGGACTTGGAGCTGCAAACTCGGTGCTAGTTTGCGCTGGAAGTCTCTATCGGCTGGAATATGAAATCTGTGGCATGGCTGCCGATTCTGACTGCATTGAGTAATTTCATTTAATAATCATTTTTATTTTCCCTCTGCGTAAATTTTCCCTCAGAGGAGCTTAGGCTCATTGGGAGGTGAATTCATTCTCTCAAGTCATTAAGGTTCCAGTTAGTGCTCTGCAGCTATAATTAATTAAACTATACTCAAGTTCCCTAAAAATGAAATTCGCCATATCCCTAGTGGAATTTGAAGTGAAACTGAATAGACCCAGGAACGAGTAAACCCAAACCTGAGTCTTTTTTGCAGCTCATCTTGTCCATGTTTTGTTTGCCTGCCCACCTGTCTTGATGGAGGCATCTTGTGGGTGGGGGCACGATAATGTTGATGTTTCCTTTCCATTTTTGTATTTTACAATTTTTTTTTTGCTAATCTAATGGTCTTATCTGGTAATAATATCTGAGAAGAGGGTCATAGGCAGTAAAAAGGAGGACATATTCTTTATTTTAATTAAAATGCTAACATAAGGCACAATCATTGACTGATTGCATTACAAAACAGCTACTTGTTCTGCCATAGTTAAGTGTGATTTGATGAGTACATTATAAGCCTCTATTCTCAGGGGTTTATATCTTGGCCAAAATAGTCCCTCCAGGCTGAAACTTGGCAGACATCTCAGCCTAATTACAGTCATTTTCCTTTTTGGATTAAGAAAATGGAATTATTACAGTGCTTTAACCCCCCCCCCATATTTTCAAAGATTTGTATTTATATCCACATAAATTGTGAGCTCTTGATCCTTTCAAATCAAACGGCAACTTAGCAAGAGCCAAAGGACTTCTTTAGTACCTATGAGTTCCTTGATCCGGGGATTCCACGAAGAGGGACTCATCCTTGCTCAACACACTGCAGCAAGGAGTCAAGGAAATTGCTGAATTAATAATGAAGTTTGTGGATAAGTCGAGAAGGCCAGTGCTGTGGGTTTTGCTGCCTTCAGTAAATAGGTGAGGTACATCCCCTGTTCCCAAGTCCCAGGGCCACGGCCATCAATACGTTCTTCCATAGACCTTCTGCTATTCCCCTAGAATTGTCCTAATGCATACCCAACCTCTCTTTTCCTCATTCATCTTTACCCATCAACAGAGAAGGACAGAATCCAAGGGGGCTAGAAGTGCTTAAAGGGGTCTCTGCTATAACAGGGGAAATCCTGGAGCAGCGTTCTTCTCTGTCTCCTGTGTTGTTCTCTTGGAGACCTCAGGGTAGGCTCGGTGGCCTTCAAAGAGCCATGCAAGTAACATAGACGACTATGGATAGTGTTTACGTTTTCACTATTCCTTAGATGTAGTAGGTAAGTTTGAACATAAAATTTTATTTCTTGCCTTTGATATACCCTGTTTGACTCTTTTTATTACTCGAAGCATGCCACAGCCTCTTTTGAATGAAAGTATGATAGATGGTAGACAGAACATTTTGTGCAACTTCTAGACAGCTTCCCTGACTAAAACCACAATCAACAATTTGCAAGGTTTTGTGAAGAAACCAGTGAGGCTTCTGCAGTTTACAGCTTGGAATTCCCTGGGCTCTTGCTTATAAATCTATCTAGATATAGGTCATGAATATGTAGTATGCACACTGATGCTGAATGTAGCGTTGCAATATAAATAGACTACAAGAGCTTTTCATAAAAGCAACAGGAGTTGGTAAAAAAAAAAAAAAAACTACTCAATTTTCTACACAGTGCAGCCCATTAAGAATACTGTAGAATCAAAATGTTGAAGGTGTTAGAAAGAAAATTTTGCTGAATCAGTTCCTTCCAAGAGGCTGGCATGAATGAGTCACGCTGTATGGGGGGAGAAGCAGCTCAGACGTACCCTTAGTTGTCAAGGATTTCGTTTACTTAGAAGGTTTGGTATTTGTGTGAGTGCAGTGAACAAATAAGGCATGTCAATGGTACATAAAAATGAAGCCTACCACAATTAAATCAGAAACTAAAAAGGTTTTGAATGGTAAAACTGAATACATTTTAACTGAACATAATTCTATTGAAGACTATTAAATTTCCACCTTGGAACAGAAGCACAAACAATGTGATAATGAGCTATGGAACCAAAATTTAGAACAGATAAACTGAAAAGCTTGCAGGTACCTCAGTGTAGGAAATGCACAGTGCTGATGATATGAAAATATGAATTATTTATATCTTCTTTAAATGTAGAATGTAAATTTGCTTGGAATTAATTTCTGTTGGGAAATCACTGCACAGTAAATGTGGATGTCTCTTAGGGTAATATTTTTCCTACTAAATGTTGTTATTATTATTATTATTTTATCGTTATTATTGTTGTGTGGGGAAGAAGAGAAGATGAGAAAATATTCAAGGTTGAAAACTGCCAAGTTACAGTTACACTGGAAAATTAAGTCATTTATTTCAAGGCAACATGTGATGTAGATAGTTACAAGTGATTTTCCCCACACTTTTCTTCTAAGGATAACCAGACGGAGTGTGATAGACTGAACCGTGACCCCCAAATTCATGTTGAAACCCTAATCCCGATGTGACTATATTTAGAGATAGAATCTTTAAGAGATAATTAAAATTCAATGAGGTCATAAGGGTGGGGCCCTTATCTGATAAGAAGAGAAAAAAGAGGGATTTCTTTCTCTTTCTCCTCACAAACCCTGAGGAAAGGCGATAGGAGGACACAGCAAGAAGATGGCCACCTGCTTGCCAGGAAGAGAGACCTTACCAGAAACCAAACCAGCCAGCACGCTAACATGGGACTTCCCAGCCTCCAGAACTAAGAGAAATTATTCTGTTATTTAAGACACCTCATCTATGGCATTTTGTTATGGCAACCTGAGCAAACTAAGACAGGTTTTAGTACTAAGAAACGGGTGCTGCTATAACAAATATCTACAAATGTGGAAGCTGCTTTGGAACTGGGCGATGGGTAGAGGCTGGAAGAGTTTTGAGGTTCGTGCTAGAAAAGGCTGAGATTGCTGTGAAGAAACCACTGATAAAAATATGAACATTGAAGACAATTCTGAAGAGGGCTCAGAAAGAAAAGAGAAGAGCTGTAGAGAAAGCTGCATCTTCTTAGAGAACACATGACTAATCATGAGTAGAATGTTGGTAGAAATATGGACATGCTGGTGAGGATTCAGACAGAAACGAGGAACAAGTTATTAGAAACTAGAGAAAAGGCGATTCTTGTGGCAAAGAACTTGGCTGAATTGTGTGTTAGTGTTTTGTGGCAGGTCGAACTTTTGAGAGATGTAATTGGATGTTTAGCTGAGTACACTTCTAAGCAAAATGGCAGGTGCAGTTTGGATCCTTCTTACTGCTTATTGCTAAATGCGAGAGGAGAGAGACGAATTGGAGAAGGAATTGTTAAACAAATAGGAAGCAGAACTTGTAGATTTGGAAAGTTCTCAGTCTATCCATATTGCAAAAAAAAAAAAAAAGAACAGAAAGAGAAAGCTTGTTCTGAAGAGAAGACTAAGAGTGTAACTGAAAACCATTTGATAAAGGGATCGTGACTGCAAATCGTGGACTTAATCAGCCATCATAGCAGAAGCCAGGAAGAGAGATGGGATTGTTACACCAGCAGAGACACTTCCAGTTTGAACTAAAGGGGACAGAGAAAGTGGGACAGAATGAAGGAAGGCTGTTGGGCCTCTTGGATTCCACAGGACTGGACTACAGCGCTATTTTGCTATGAGCCTGTGCTATTCTTCAAGGAACTGGAAGAATGCCCTGAAAGTGATTCAGAGAATTTTGGGGCTGCCGCTCCCAGGGCAAGCTCAAGGGTGGTGTCCTCTTTGGTTTTGGAGGGTCAGAATATCTCCACCCAGTGCTTTAAGGGTGAGGCTGCCCTGGCAGAGAGCTGCATGGGTGGGACCCTCATAAGAAGCAGAAAGGGTAGGGCCTCCCCACTGAGCCAGGGCGGATGCTGCCACCCCAATGGGCCTGAGGACAGAACATCAAAACAAAGAAGATTATTTTTAAGACTTAAGACCTAATGGAATTTGTCTTGCTGGGTTTTGGACTCGTTTGGGATCCATCACTCCTTTCTTCCTTCCAATTTCTCCCTTTCTAAATTGAAATGTTTATCTTATGCCTGTTGCACAATTGTATTTGGAAGCACATGACTTATCTATTTTCACAGGTTCACAAGTGGAGAGAAATTTTGCCTTGGGATGAATCATACCCCAAGTCTTATTCATATCTGATTTAGGTGATATTGACATGAGACTTTGACTTTGAGAGTTGATGCTGAAGTAAATTAAGACTTTTGGGGCTATTGAGATGGAATAAATGTATTAATATTTTGCATGCAATAAAAACGTGAATTTGGTGGGCCAAGGGCATAATAATGTAGACTGAATTGTGTCCCCATTAAATCATATGTTAAAGGCCTAATCCTTAGTGTGACTGTATTTGGAGATAAGGTCTTTAGGAGGTAAATAAGGTTAAATGAGGTGATAAGGGTGGGGCTCTAATCTGATCGGACTGATGGCTTTATAAGAAGAGGAAGAGAGATTTTTCTCTCTCTTCATGAACGCAGAGGAAAGGCCATATAAGGGCACAACAAAAAGTCCTAATAACTAGGAAAAAAGCCCTTATCAGAAACCAACCCTGATGGCACCTTGATCCTGGACTTTGCAGCCTCCAAACTGTGAGGAATAAATTCCTGTTGTTTAAGCCACCCAATCTATGGTACTTTTATGCAGCCTGAGCAGACTAAGACACTGAGTTAGTAGAGTTCACATTTAAATTGAATTTAAAGGACATTTTTATATTTATTGATGTTTATCCATTAAAGACCATAAAGGCTTTTGCACTTCCAACCTCTGAACTGTGCGCACATGAATGCCTGTGCATATTGCCCCTCTTGTACTTCTGTCTATTGATTCATTTTGAATGTCTATTGTTATCTGTTCAGAGTGGAAAATTAATCTGAGACTTGAGTTTTTGAGAAAGCTCAT
>NW_012140080.1:7474639-7476285 GCF_000956105.1 Propithecus coquereli
TATCTGTAAGAGTGTGTTTGAATGATCAGCCAATAAATTCTTGGGTCTTCTTAAATACAGGCATACCTCATTTTATTGTGTTTCATAAATACTGTATTGTTTTTTATAAATTGAAGGTTTTGGGGAACCCTGTGTTGAGTAAGTCTATTGGCACCATTTTTCCAAGAGCATGTGCTCACTTCATGTCTCTTAGTCACCTTTCCATAATTCTCACAATATTTTAAACTTTTTCATTATTGTTATATCTATAACAGTGATCTGTGATCAGTGACCTTTAATACTATTGTAGTTGTTTTGGGGTGCCACAAACCATGCCATAGAAGACAGTAAACTTAGATAAGTGTTGTGTGTGTTCTGACGACTCTGCTGACCAGATGTTCCTCCATCTATCTCCCTCTCCTTGGGCTTCCCTCTTCTCTGAAACACAACAAAATTAGGCCAATTCATACCCCTACCATGGCCTCTAAGTGTTCAAGTGAAAGGAAAAGTTGGACGCCTCTCACTTTAAATTAAAAGCTAGAATAGACAACCTACAGAATGAGAGAAAATATTCACGAACTACACTTCCTATAAAGGGCTAATAACTAGAATCTACAAAGAGCTCAAACAAATCAGCAAGAAAAAAATTAACAACCCCATCAGTAATACTCTCCAGGAATTAGGGGGATTGGGAGGGGTAAACCCAAAACTAAAGGACACAGGGAGCATTGTAGGGGGGAAGGGCATGCCTTTAACCCTAGCTTGGGTGAGGCAAAGACATAAAGTGTAACCACAATGTTTGTACCCTCATAGTACCCTGAAATAAAAAAAGAAAAGAAAAGAAAAAAAAAAAGTGGGCAAAAGACACGAATAGAAGTTTTTCAAAAGAAGATAGACAAATGGCCCACAAACATGAGAAAATGCTCAACATCACTGATCATCCAGGGAAATGCAAATTAAAACCACAATGAAATATCACCTTACTCTTATTAGAATGGCTTTTATTAAAAAGTCCATAAATAATAGATGTCAGTGTGGATGCAGAGAGAAAGGAATGCTTATACATTGTTGGTGGGACTTCAAATTAGTACAACCCCTATGGAAAACAGTATGGATATTTCTCAAAGAGCTAAAAGTGGACCTACCATTCGATCCAGCAATCCCACTACTGGGTATCTACCCAAAGGAAAAGAAGTCATTATATCAAAAAGACACCTGCACTCGAATGTTTATTATAGCACAATTCATATTTGCAAAGATGTGGAATCAGCCCAAGTGCTCATCAAATTCATGAGTGGATTAATAAAATGTGAAATATGTATACCATGGAATACTACTCAGCCATAAAAAAGGATGAATTAATGCCTTTTGTAGCAATTTAGAAGGAACTGGAGACCATTATCCTAAGTGAAGCATCTCAAGAATGGAAAAACAAACACCACATGCACTCCCTGATAAATTGGAGAACTAACTGATGGGCACATGAGTACACAGAGGAAAGTAAAAGTCATTGGAAATCAAGGGGAGGGAAAGGGGAGGAAGAGAAGGGCAAAAATTCACCTAATGGGTACAATGAACACTATTCGGGTGATGGGCACCCTTGTAGCCTTGACTCAAGGTGTATATCAGAAACATCTGTACCCTCTTAAGATTTTGAAATAAAATAA
>NW_012140080.1:7477360-7482101 GCF_000956105.1 Propithecus coquereli
ACTACATTGGACAGTGCAAATTCAGACTGATTCAAATTATTTAGTTTCATGTGAAGGTAATGTGGAATAAGTCTACAATATCTGTAAGAGTGTGTGTGTATTTTACATTTTCTGCACGTCTCAGTTCAGACTAGCCACATATCAAGGCCTCAGTTGCCTCATGTGGCTAGTGACTACTATATCGGACAGTGCAAATTCAGACTGATTCAAATTATTTAGTTTCATGTGAAGGTAATGTGGAATAAGTCTACAATATCTGTAAGAGTGTGTTTGAATGATCAGCCAATAAATTCTTGGGTCTTCTTAAATACAGGCATACCTCATTTTATTGTGTTTCATAAATACTGTGTTTTTTTTATAAATTGAAGGTTTTGGGGAACCCTGTGTTGAGTAAGTCTATTGGCACCATTTTTCCAAGAGTGTGTGCTCACTTCATGTCTCTTAGTCACCTTTCCATAATTCTCACAATATTTTAAACTTTTTCATTATTATTATATCTGTAACAGTGATCTGTGATCAGTGACCTTTAATACTATTGTAACTGTTTTGGGGTGTCACAAACCATGACACAGAAGACAGTACACTTAGATAAATGTTGTGTGTGTTCTGACGGCTCCGCTGACCAGATGTTCCTCCATCTATCTCCCTCTCCTTGGGCTTCCCTCTTCTCTGAAACACAACAAAATTAGGCCAGTTCATACCCCTACAATGGCCTCTAAGAGTTCAAGTTAAAGGAAAAGTTGGACGCCTCTCACTTTAAATCAAAAGCTAGAAGAGACAACCTACAGAATGGGAGAAAATATTCACTGTCTACACTTCCTATAAAGGGCTAATAACTAGAATCTACAAAGAGCTCAAACAAATCAGCAAGAAAAAAATTAACAATCCTATTAAAAAGTGGGCAAAAGATATGAACAGAAGTTTTTCAAAAGAAGATAGACAAATGGCCCACAAACATGAGAAAATGCTCAACATCACTAATCATTAGGGAAATGCAAATTAAAACCACAATGAAATACCACCTTACTCTTATTAGAATGGCTTTTATTAAAAAGTCCAAATATAATAGATGCCAGTGTGGATGCAGAGAGAAAGGAATGCTTATACATTGTTGGTGGGACTTCAAATTAGTACAACCCCTATGGAGAACAATACGGATATTTCTCAAAGAACTAGAAGTGGACCCACCATTCGATCCAGCAATCCCACTACTGGGTAGCTACCCAAAGGAAAAGAAGTCATTATATCAAAAAGACAATTGCACTCAAATGTTTATTGCAACACAATTCATATTTGCAAAGATGTGGAATTAGCCCAAGAGCTCATCAAATTCATGAGTGGATTAATAAAATTTGGAATATGTATACCATGGAATACTACTCAGTCATAAAAAAAGATGAATTAATGCCTTTTGTAGCAATTTAGAAGTAACTGGAGACCATTATCCTAAGTGAAGTATCTCAAGAATGGAAAAACAAACACCACATGTACTCTCTAATAAATTGGAGAACTAACTGATGGGCACATGAGTACACAGAGGAAAATAAAAGTCATTGCAAATCAAGGGGAGGGAAAGGGGGAGGAAGAGAAGGGCAAAAACTCACCTAATGGGTACGATGAACACTGTTTGGGTGATGGGCACACTTGTAGCCTTGACTCAAGGCGTATATCAGAAACATCTGTACCCTCTTAAGATTTTGAAATAAAACGAATAAATAAATAAATAAACAAAATAAAACAAAACAGATAATGATGCAAAAATAGTAAAATAAAATAAATCAAAAGCTCGAAATGATTAAACTTAGTGAGGAAGGCATTTGAAAGCCTAGATGGGCTGAAAGTCAGGCCTCTTGCACCAGGATTAGCCAAATTATAAATGCAAAGGAAAAGTTCTTGAAGAAAATTAAAAGGGCTATTGCAGTGAATACATCAATGATAAAAAAGTGAAATGGACTCATTGCTGTTAGGGAGAAACTCTAGTCTGGACAGAAGATCACATCAGCCATAACATTCCCTAAAACCAACGCCTAATCCAGAGCAAGGCCCTAACTCTCTTCAATTCTTTGAAGCCTGAAGAAACTGCCTAAAAAAAGTTTGAGGTGGGCCAGGCATAGTGGCTCATGCCTGTAATCCTAGCACTCTGGGAGGCCGAGGCGGACGGATTGTTTGAGCTCAGGAGTTCGAGACCAGCCTGAGCAAGAGCGAGACCCCGTCTCTACCAAAAATAGAAAGAAATTAATTGGACAGCTAAAAATATATAGAAAAAATTAGCTGGGCATGGTGGCGCATGCCTGTAGTCCCAGCTGCTTGGGAGGCTGAGGCAGTAGGATTGCTTGAGCCCAGGAGTCTGAGGTTGCTGTGAGCTAGGCTGACGCCACGGCACTCACTCTAACCAGGGCAACAAAGTGAGACTCTGTCTCAAAAAAAAAAAAAAAAGTTTGAGGCTAGCAGAGGTTGGTTCTTGGGGTTTAAGGAAAGAAGCAGTCTCCACAACACGAAAGTGCAAGGTGAAGCAGCAAGTGAGAATGGAGAAGCTACAGTGAGTTATCCAGAGGATTTAGCTAAGATCATTCATGAAAGCGCTACACTAAACAACAGACTTTCAATTTAAATGAAATGACCTTCTGTTGAAAGAAGATGCCATCTAGGATTTTCATAGCTAGAGAGAAGAAGTCAGTGCCTGGCTTCATAGCGTCAAATGACAATTTGACTCTCTTGTTAGGAGGTAATGCAGATGGTGACCTTAAGTTGAAGCCAGTGCTCATTTATACTTCTAAAATTCCTAAGGTTCTTCAGAATGATGCTAAATCTACTCTGCCTGTGCTCTATAAGTGGAACAACAAAGCCTGGATGACAGCACATCTGTTTATAGAGTGGTTTACTGAATATTTTAAGCCCACTGCTGCTCAGAAAAAAAAAAGATTCCTTTCAAAATATTGCTGCTCACTGATAATGTACCTGGTCACCCAAGAGCTCTGATGTAGTTCTACAAGGAGATTAATGTTGTTTTCATGCCTGCTAACACAACATCCATTCTGCAGCCCATGGATCAAGGAGTAATTTTGACTTTTAAATATCATTATCTAAAAAATACATTTAAGGCTGTAGCTGCCATAGATAGTGATTCCTCTGAAGGATCTGGGCAAAATAAATTGAAAACCTTCTGGAAAGAATTCACCATTCTAGATCCCATTAAGAACATTCGTGATTCAGGGGAGGTCAAAATATCAACATTCAAAGGAGTTTGGAAGAAGTTGATTCCAATCCTCACAAATGACTTTGAGGGGTTCAAGACTTCTGTGGAGGAAGTCACTGCAGACGTGGTGGAAATAGCAAGAGAACTAGAATTTAGAAGTGGAGCCTAAAGGGGTGACTGAATTGCTGCAATCTCACGATCAAACTTGAATGGATGAGGAGTTGCTTCTTATGGATGAGCAAAGAAAGTTTCTCGAGATGGAATCTACTCCTGGTGTAGATGCTGTGAACATTATTGAATGACAATAAAGAATATAGAATATTTCATAAACTTAGTTAATAAAGCGGTGACAGGGTTTGAGAGGATTGACTCCAACTTTGAAAGAAGTTCTAATGTGGGTAAAATGCTATTGAACAGTATTGTATGCTACAGAGAAATCTTTCATGAAAGGAAGAGTCAATCAGTGAAGCAAACTTTATTGTCTTATTTTAAGAAATTGCCATGGCCACCCCAATCTTCAGCAACCACCACCCCGATCATTCAGCAGCCATCATCATAGAGGTAAGACCCTCCACCAGCAAAAAAATTATGACTCTCTGAAAGCTCAGATGATCCTTAGCACTTTTTATAGTAGTAATAAAGTATTTTTAAATTAAGTTGTATACGTTTGTTTAGACATAATACTCCTGCACACTTAATAGACTACAGTGTAGTGTAAATATAAATTTATATGCACTGGAAACCAAAAAAATTGTGTGACTCACTTTATTGCATTATTCACTTTATTGTGGTGGTCTGGAACCAAACTCACAGTGTGTCTGTGGGGTGCCTGCACGCATCCTTGAATCGTATCAGCTCTAGTCTATGGATAAAGGGAGAAAGAAAATATATTATTTGTGATTATCCACAATGGGCAGTCATAATAATTTTTTAAAGCTGTAAAATGGTTTCTACTAATGGGTTTCATGGTTTTCTTGGTCAATTAGACGTGATCTGCCATACAAAATGCCTGCCTTGGTTGGGTATTTACAGGAGGAATTTTATGTTATTATACAAAAGTCTTACATACAATCAGTACTCAGTAAATATTTATTTGAGAGGCACCAGAAAGGAGGAGGGAGGAGCAGAAGGAAGGGACAGTCAGAGGGGCGTTGGAGGGATAGAAAAGGGAGAGAGGGAAGGAAGGAAGGAAGGAAGGAACGAAGGAAGGAAGGAAGGAAGGAAGGAAAGAAGGAAGGAAGGGAGGGAGGGAGGGAAGAAGCCACCTCATGGCTGGTCTCAGCCAGTTGTCCTTGCGAATGGATACGTAGGAAACATTATGACGTGGTTGAAGGACATGCAAAGGTCTGCTCATCGGGTTCTACATTCTCCGGTATTGGATCCTTATGTGAATCTGCCTGAGGCTTTTCCCTTTTAAATACGCTAAGGTATTAGCAAAAGTTAATTGACATGGTTCTTCCATTTTGTCTTAATGTTACCTAGAAAAGAGTAAATCTCTTGGGAGCACAACCCGGGAGTGGAAACCTGCGATGGAGAAGAGGCTGT
>NW_012140080.1:7482151-7496153 GCF_000956105.1 Propithecus coquereli
AAATTTATATGCACTGGAAACCAAAAAAAATGTGTGACTCACTTTATTGCATTATTCACTTTATTGTGGTGGTCTGGAACCAAACTCACAGTGTGTCTGTGGTGTGCTTGTACGCATCCTTGAATCATATCAGTTCTAGTCTATGGATAAAGGCAGAAAGAAAATATATTATTTGTGATTATCCACAATGGGCAGTCATAGTAATTTTTTAAAGCTGTAAAATGGTTTCTACTAATGCGTTTCATGGTTTTCTTGGTCAATTAGATGTGATCTGCCATACAAAATGCCTGCCTTGGCTGGGTATTTACAGGAGGAATTTTGTGTTATTATACAAAAGTCTTACGTACAATCAGTACTCAGTAAATATTTATTTGAGAGGCACCAGAAAGGAGGAGGGAGGAGCAGAAGGAAGGGACAGTCAGAGGGGCATTGGAGGGAGAGAAAAGGGAGAGAGGGAAGGAAAGAAGGAAGGAAGGAAGGAAGGGAGGGAGGGAGGGAGGGAAGAAGCCACCGCATGGTTGGTCTCAGCCAGTTGTCCTTACGAATGGATACGTAGGAAACATTATGACGTGGTTGAAGGACATGCAAAGGTCTGCTCATCGGGTTCTACATTCTCCGGTATTGGATCCTTATGCGAATCTGCCCAAGGCTTTTCCCTTTTAAATACGCTAAGGTATTAGCAAAAGTTAATTGACGTGGTTCTTCCATTTTGTCTTAATGTTACCTAGAAAAGAGTAAATCTCTTGGGAGCACAACCCGGGAGTGGAAACCTGCGATGGAGAAGAGGCTGTGTGCTCCAGATCGAAGTGTGGCTGTGATGCTTTCAGACGGCCATGGAGCTGCCAGAGTCCTGGGTCTCTAAAGGAAGGACTGAGGCAGATCTTCCCTACTCCCTGATTTTGCATTGTTTGTGAGATAAATAATAGTAATAATAATAATAATAACCCTTGATTTGTGGCCCTCACTTCTCAACGTTCAGGAAAGAACATTGAGCTAAGAGCTAGAAGAAGGTGTGTGATTAGGCTTGGGGTCTGCCCCAGAGCAGAACTGGGGTTAGCTTTTGTCTAGAGTAGGCCAGATGTCCCCCTTCCCCCGACAAATCCTCAGGCCCTGAGATGCTCTCTCTCCAGAAGATGCTGGACTCTCCCATGAGGCCTTGTGCAGAGTGCCAGGATGCCCTCCACTGCCCGCCATGTTACCTTGACAAGGGCAGCACTGAGGGGGAAAGGGAGCCATGAAGGTGAGCATGGGGTGGGGGGAGGGGAGGAGAAGAGAGCCGGGCTGTGGTCTTGGTGAGGAAGAGACCTCGCTCCCTGAGAATACCATCCCTGGACCCCCCCTGCCTCCTGGCTCACCCTCCTCTCCTCCCCCGCTGACTTGCTCCCGTCTCAGAATCATTTCTAACCCAGGCTTGCTCTCTCCCCACTTTATCCTGCCCGGCAGTATTCACCACTGTTCAAGGCTTCTCTCCATGACACGGGGCCCAGGGCGTTGCCTGTGGATTGTCAGCATAGCCCCCTGGTCATGTGCCTCAAAACATTGGCCCATTTGAACCAAGCTGAGAAGTGTAGGCAGCACAGCGTGGTGGTTAAAAGTACAGCTCTGGAGCCAGCTGGCCTGGGTTTGAGTCCCACCTTTGCCACTTATTAGCTGTGTGACATCAAGCAAGTTATTAATCTCTTAGTTTCTTCATCTTCCAAAATTGGGAAATGTTAATAATAACATCTCTCTCATAGAGTTGTTGTAAGGATTAAATGCATTAATACATGTAAAGCATTTAGAATAAAGTCTGACATATCATACGTACTCCATAAGGGTTTGCTTTTTTATTATAAGTAGTTTCTGGAAATCAGGTGCCACATATTATATTTTTGCTAATCTCTGTGTGTTCAGCCCTGTACAGAATGCATTATAGATTATCATTAACAGTTTTAATAAATTATTAATTGATTCCCAGCTTCTTAACAGATTCTGATATCGGACGATTATGGTTGTTCTGAGCAAGATGGGCAATCCTGCAGCACTGCGTGGATTCAAGCACATCAGTGTAGGAGTCAGGTAGCCTGAGTTCAAATGCTGGTTCTATAATTTTTTTAGTTGTGATACCCGAGGCAAGTTAGTGAAACTCTCTGAGCTGAAGTTTTCTTATTTGTTTAATGGTCATGGTTTTGCTGTGAAGATTAAATGTGACAAAGCATTTAGCACTGTGCTTGGCACATGGTAGGAACTTACTAAATGTTAGTTATTCCCCTACTGTGCCTCAGTAAGGCCATGGAGTCCGTGTCTGTGGGTGTGGCATTAGGGCTGAGGACCTGTTTGCAGAAATTCTGGCTTTGGCAGTAGCGCAGGGAACATTTAGGCAGGGGGCCACTGGTTTGTTCTGACCTTATTCTGACATATTTCCTCTCTGCTCACCCTTCCCAGGAAACCTCTAAGCAACATTTCTGAGTTTGGAGCCGTCCTTGCATGCAAGGCAGTCAAGGATGGTCATGGAATTACAAGGTGTCTAACCTAGACAGTGTCTGAGCAATCACACACTCATCCCCACTTCACAGTTCAAGAAACTGAATCCAGAAAGGAAAGCAATTGGTTTGACCAAATTGCAGAGTTACTAGCAGCAGAGCTAAGACTGACACCCAGGTCTTGCAGCTAGCTCTCTGCTGACCTTCATTAAACTATGGCATTTCTGAATGAGGCCACGAGGCCTTTTCAACTCTTTATCAAAATAACATATAAAACTATGTATATAAATCATTCAAAGATCTACCATGGGGGATGGAGGAGAAGAGAGAAGGGATCTAAATGCATGAACTTCTTTAATTCACATGAATGAGCAGTAATTTATCTTAGCTGCTCAGAGTATGTTTACGCTTTCTTGCAGTCCATTCCTCTACCATGTTCCAGTTAGGCAAAGGTCATGTTCTGAAATGGTTAAGAGTGAAGAGTCTGGAGTCCCGGAGGCCAGCATGGATTCTTGTGCATGCAGCTTCTCTGTGATGCATGCAGTTTCCTCAGCACATAAAATGAGAGGGAAAGAGGTACCTACCTCATGGTGTGGTTGAAGGGAGTTAATAAAATAAGACATTAAAAAACACAGCAGAATCTGCTACATATTAAGCATTTAATATATGTACATTGTTATGGATGAGTAAAATTGCCACATAACTGAATTTCAGATGATGAAGATGCTATTCCTTCTTATTCCCTTCCAGTAAGAGATTGCTTCCTTATGAAATGTCTTCTCTTCTCTATGAGAGTGTGGGTGGGAGTCACATATGAGGCCAAAATGCAACAGCTGCTTTCTCTCATACTGTCCTCAAGACACTGAGTGCCAAGCCCGCCCTGTGTACAAAGAGGAGAGTGTTCTGGGGCTTCGTCAGTAGTGAGAGGTCTATTGGTCGCTGCATGGAATTTCCCTGCTGCCTGCCCCCTGCCCAGGTCAGCAGCCTGGGCCTTGCCCTGCCCATCTTCCCATGAGCACCCCTTGTTCCCTCCACATTGAACTTCTCAAGGCTCCCCCACCCACCCACCTTTGACCCATGCTGTGTCTTTGCACCTGACCTTCCCTCTGCCTGGAACATTCTTGCCACACCTTCCCACCAATGCCTCACTTGACCTGTTCTTGACAACGTACAAACTCTGATGCTAGAGTCTCCCTAAATCCTGAATGCTACTGGGCTCGTCTGGCATTTTGTTTTCCCCCATCATGTTACCATAATATGTCTCTCTTTTCCCTGCCAAGAGTGGGTTCCTTCTGGGCAGAGACCCATTTGACTCACTTTCGTACCCCCAGCTCCTAACACACGGCCTGGCACTTAGTAAGTGCCCATGCAGAATGGTAAAGAAATGAATCCATGCCCCTACCCACATCTGACCCCGTCCTTGCCATTACAACCCCAGAGCTCTTTCCCCTCTGCATTTAGAGTCGGGAGCTCAATGAGGCTTCCAAATGTAAATTCTGTCTTTTAATTAAGAACCATAAAAAATATATACGTGAATGTAGATCTCATTTCAACCTTGGACGCCTGCAACTTTTCTACATTTGCCTGTTTTGGAGACTCTTGCCTCCCCTGGGATCATACCTCTCTCCCGGAAATGGACAGGAAAGTGAAGACATGAATATTTTTATCTGACATTATTTTGGAGCGTTGCTTTCCTGTTTGCTGCTGTTTCCTTTTCATGGACCATTAGCAGCTTCCAAAGGCAATATCCTTTCACTGTCACACTATGCCAGGGGGGGCCGTTTCAACAACTTCAGACTAGGGCATTAAGTGCAATTCTGGATGAGAGTCAGCACATAACCAAATAAAAATAATAAAGGGAAAGCTTGTAGGAGCCATTTGGAACGCTGTCCCACGCTGAATTCATTTGCAGCCTCGCAGAAACCTACCCATCACCAGTGATCAGCCTCAAGCCCAACCGTACCTTATTTAATTGTAAAGTATTTCATATCCTCAGAAACAGCCATGCTCATTTGCTTTTCCTTTTTTGGAAATTGTCTTGGTGGAATGCTGAGACTCTAATCAGTGGGAGGAGAAGAAAATGCAGGTTTTGATTTCAGCAATCAAAAAAAAAAAAGGTGCACTTCTTATAGCTTCTTTCTTTTCCTTAAAAATAAACATCTAGGAGGTCCTTTGGAAATTCTTCTAAAATAGGTGCTTAGCACAGCAGAGAAGGCAGCAGAAAAGCAAGGTGAGTTAAGTTCAGGCACCCACCCCAGCACGAGCCACCACTGTCCTGCCCCTGGACTGTGCGTGGAGGGCAGTTGCACAAATAAACTGGGGGAAAACCAAGCGTGGAAATTGGTCTCTAGGCCAGTGTCCCTGCTGGGCAACCAATTGAGAGCAAAATTCCTTCTTGTGGAGTGAGTCCCCTGAGCCTGAATTCCAGGAAAGCCTCAGGTCTAGCCAAGTCAGGACAGTGTAGCCTACATCAGTGTGTCCCTAACTTGCCTGGCATCACAGCCACCTTGGGGAGCAGCACTGATAAAAGTATTGATTCCCAGAGACCTTTTACTTGGAAATTCTGATTTAGTTAATCTGGGCTGAGTAATAACAATCTATATTCTAAGAAGTGGTCTGAATGAATCTCCTGGTCAGGCAAGTTAGAAAACACTGCCCTAATTTATTTATCCATTCTCTTAATAATCTATTGATAACCAATTGTTTGCAGGTTGGTGTCCTAGAGACTATGAGTCCAGAACAGAAATAGACATGGATCCTGCCTTCCAGGAGTCTACAGTCTCGAAGTTCGTGGTGCTTCCAGAAAGCTGCCAGTTCTTCTTTTGTCTTTGGCTTTTGTACAACTAAGTGATACAGATGGACAAATATTAGTGGCATATTCAATAATCAGCCAGTCAAGGAGTGCTTGTTGAGTGTGTATGTAAGACACCATTCTTGCAACCTGAGATGATCATGTATCAGAGCTGCTCCTTCGGTTCAGCCTGTGCAAGGAGGGTCTATGTTAGAAGACTAGGGATGACCATTAAGAACACAGTCCCATGAGCCCGTGTAATAAAATAATGCAATTGCAAAAATCACAGCTAATATTTATCACATGCTTATTATGTGGCAGCACTTTGCTACACAATTTTCCCTAGGCCCCATTAAATTAAGGACCATTTTGCTTGTCTTTTTCGTTGTTGTCACCCCAGCTACTAGGACAGGACCTGGCATATAGTAACTACTCAATACATATTTGCTAAGTAAATGAGTGAATGCATTATTAACTTATCTAATTTTCAGGATGGCTCTCTGAGCTAAATACTAAGTACTCCAGATATTCTAAACCTTTGGGAGGGAACCCAGATAATCTGTATTTTTATCAAGCTCTTTGAGAGATTCTTAAGATTGGCCAGATTTAGGAAGCAGGAAATCTGGACCAAATTCCTTCATGGGTGTTGAAATCCCCTAGGCAACATTCTCATTCAGTGTTTGTTCAGCTCATATGTGAACTTTCTGAAGACAAGAAATTCACCACCTCTTACTCATACTGCTGCCCACACCAAAGTCTCATTATTTTAATTATTAAAATATTCTTCCTTATCATAAAGTGAACAATATCTTTTCTTCACTTCTACCCACTGTTCTTATTTTCTTCCCAAGAAAAAACCGGGTCTACCACATTCAGCTCTCCATCACTGTGTACAGACTTAGGATCACACTATTTTCCATATAGTCATAGATCAAGTCAGAGGCAGGAGAAATGAGAAACCCATGGCCTGATCTCAGATGAGAGACCTAGCCTCCTGGACTCATTAGCAATAACACTGTACCTGAGTAGGTAGACCATGGACTCAAGTCCGGTAAACTTATTTGAAACTTGACATACTTTAACATACTAGTCATGTGACCTTGTGTGAATTACTTAGATTCTCTGAACTTCTGTTTTCCCACGTGTGAATCGGGAATAATAAAAATAGCATTTTGAGTATAAAATATAGCTGGCAATAAAAACCTAAAACCATATATAACAATAAATTAATACAAACATAAAATTCACACCTAACATTAATCATGTGCTTATTACAGGCCCAGTACTGTGCTAAACAATTTTCCCCTAAGCTCCTTTAAGTTAAGGGACTGTTTTGTTTGTTTTGTTCATTGTCGTATCCCCAGCACCTAGCATAGTGTATGACACATAGTAACTGCTCAATAAATACTTGTTGAATAAATGCGTGAACCCATTATTAGTTTATCTAATCTTCAGAATAGGTCTTTGAGCTAAATGCTTCTGGTAACCCTATTTCACGCATGAGAAAACTGAGACTTAATAAAGTAAAGTTACTTGTTCAACCAGCAGGGGATGGCTCAGGGGTTTAAACCCAGGCACATTCCCATGCTCCCTACCAACTAGTTATTGCGTATATGTTGCCATTTACTGATAATAGCAATAAATCTAACTTTCGATTTGTATCCTTACACATCACGACATCTGTTGCTGGAGAGAGGGGGCATGAATTTGGCTGTGATATGAGATCCCAGCGCTGTCATAACTTCACCCTGTGGAGCAATGTGCACACTCAGCAGCTGGGAGCCCCCAGAACAGGGCAGCGTTTCTTTTTGTCCAGGCTCCGGTGGGCTCGCTGCCTGCTTTGCCAGAGACCATGCTTTACCCAGAGCCTCTGATTGTCTTTCTCTCCCATCGAATAGTCGCTGGGAAAAGCAAGAACTCTAAAACTGCTGGACTGAAAATGAAATATGCAATGGCCTCAGGCTATGTTTTCCCTTTGCTAGGAAGCGCTGCCATGATAATTGTTTCTACAAAAAGAAACTACAACTCTGGCAAAAAAAAAAAAAAAAAAAAAGCCAAACCCTCTGTTTGCTCGAACCTATCATAAACCATTGATGGTAATTATAGAAGCTGATTGTGCGACAGTTTAGTTTAACTTAATTGGCAATTTTTTTTAAGCTGCAACACAATAAAAATAGTAAAGAACGAGTCAGGTTCTAGAGACGGAACATTTAGCTTTGGCGAAATGTCAAAGATCTGCACACACTGCCAAAGGTGTGGGAATTTAACTCTGTCGTCAGCACTGTTATTTAAACCCTTGTTTCTTATATTTTAAATTCTGTTTCCTGAGTGCACAGAGACTGGCGTGGACTCGTATCCTATTGTGGCTAAGCAGGTCTTTAAACAGTTGTGGGAAGAAATGGGCCCCATAAGCCAGTTTAAAACATGGCCCCTGTGTCTGGAAGAGATGGCTTGTACAAAACCAACTAGCTGTGTCCCATTACAAAAACATAATCAGCTCGTTGAGGGGGTTCATTTTACTTGCTTTAAAAAATTGATTAAACCTTTACCTCTTTTGCCATCACTAGGGACACTCTCATCCTTCTTTCCCTTCCCTTGGTCTCTCTCATCATCATGTTTACCATCTCATCTCATCCTTGTCATAATAATCATCACCATCATCATCCTATCTTAATAGTAATAGTAAAAATAGCTAGCATTTATGATCACTCCCATAGGCCAAATATTACGCCAAGGGCTTTAGACAGATTATCTCATTTAATCTTCACAACGATTTAAAAAGCTATCGCATTAGAAAGCGGCAATCTTCGATTCACACTCCTGTCTGTCTGGCACCAGGACATGTGCTTATATCCACGATATTTTTCTATCACTCTTACAGTTTTGTCTACAACTGGGCGCCCATCTCTGGGACAAAGCTTAGACCCGTTTCACAGCCAAGGCTAAAAAATAGAGTAAAACCTCAGGGCCGCCATCGAGTGAGGCTTGGAATTGGTCTTGCTACCTGCAAAGCCAGTATCTAGTATGTCAGGAGTGGCACTTGGGGGCTGTGTCCCTTCCAGGTGGCAATCTTCCACGTGCAATAACCCTTAGCCACAGATCCTCCTCTGGATGGGAGCTCTGGCCTCCTTTCCCTGCCCAACCTGCCAGGTCCCCACTAGGCTTGGAGCTCTTCCCTGAACGCCAGCCCACGATCCAGGGTCAGAGAGACTCCTCCTTGTTCTAATCAGCCCCCTCTCCCCAGGGCTTGGATTGCCACTCCTTGCGCCTAAGAGTGCACAGTGAAGCTAAGCCAGGGAGTGAGGCGCTTTGGGAATTTTGTTTTAGACGAAAACTTCAGTGATGCGATGATCATGGTGATTTATTTGATGCTGTTCGCCAACATCACTCTAAGTACTTTTACATGCACTCACTGCCCTCACAGTAACCCCAGGAGGTAGCCTGCTGCTTTCTCCCTTTTCCAGATGAGGAAATGAGGGAGACAAAGGTTAAGTGACTTACCAAAGGTCATCTCACTAATAAGTGGCAGAGTCAGATACACACACAAAACTGGTAAGCTTCATCGTGATGCTATGCTGTGGTGTCCACATAGCTTTGTAAATGGTTTGAGGAACCAAACATTTAAAATGATAAACACAACAGATTCTAGGTAAATTGATTTATAAAAAAATACTTTAGTTTGAAACTTATCATGTAATCTGGAAATGGTTGTAATTTATGTGAAATTTAATTGCCATCTCCTGGAACCTAAGTACCATTGAGGTCAATGGTATTTTCTACATTCTAATTACATTTTAGAATACACTTAGATTATTTGATGTCCAAATGCTTTCTAATGATTGGATCACAATTGAGATCCTATGCCATATTCTTGCATGTACTGTTTTCCTATCAAAATGTAAATGGTCACATTACTACCTATATTTGTTTGTAACTCAATTAACATTAAGCCATATTGTTGACATCGATACATGTTATTGACACTAATGGTTTCAATACCAGCCTGGGTTAACAGGGAATGGCAGGATTTTTATGTGCTTAGCACCTGGTATATTTAACAATATATAGTTGAATAAGAAAATTGCTTTGATAAGAAACATATACATCTATGAATGTGTGAGCAAAGCCTTTTTCCCTTATAAAATGGTGGTTAGAGAATGCTTAAAAATTATACCCTAGAGGTTAGCTGTGGGACCTCATCAAAGGGAACCTGGGGTGCAGGAAGGAAGGAACTATTATACAGCAAGGGCTGGCTTTCTGCAAATGAACTGTGACTAACAAGTAGTCATCAAACAAGAGAAGGGAATTCAACAGGCAGCTCAACTGAAAAGATGAGAAGTCTTCTGCTCACATGAGGTCTGGCCCGAGGACTGGAGGCTCAGGGAAAGAAAGAATGGATCAGAGAAAACATAGATTCAACCATGAAACTGTCCTATATGGACATGCTTTGGAAAAGACACACTGGAAAGAAAGGATGAGTTAGAGAAAACATGGCAAATGGACCAGTACGCAGAAGCTCCAGAAGCCTCCATGTCCACAATTGAAGAAATGCATGAAGCTCTGGGGACAACACCAGGGCTAGGAAGGGACGCTCTGCTCTGATTCAAGGGGCTGAGACCAAGGGGAGGACTGAGTGACAGGGGCTGTGGCCAGAGACCTTCCTTCTCCCTGGGCTTCCACCAGGAGGGATCTTCTGAGCATGTCACCAAAACCTCGCTGTAGGCCAGTCCAGAGGCTCCTTCAGTTGAGACGCCAGTCTCCTTAGCTTCCAGGTGAGAAAAAGTTAAGGTGAAAAGGATGACTAGATGGTGAGGAGCCCCAAACAGATCGGTGGAGCCTCACTGCGGCTGGGTGAGCTGACCCTGTGCCCTCTGTCGGATTCTACACTTCCCTGTATTCTCATTTTAAAAAAGTTTGATCATCATATACAATGGCAGCGTTCACAATTTTTTTTTTCACTTTTTTTTAATTTCAGCATATTATGGGGGTACAGATGTTTAGGTTACTTATGTTGCCCTTGCCCCCGCCCCCAAGTCCGAGTTTCAAATATGTCCATCTTTCGGGTGGTGCGCATTGCGCTCTTTGTGTATGCATATACCCGTCCCCTCCTCCCCCTCCCCCCGTCCAACATCCAATAGATGTTATTCTTATATGTGCACTTATGTGTTGATCAGTTAATACCAATTTGATGGTGAGTACATGTGGTGCTTGTCTTTCCATTCTTGGGATACCTCACTTAGTAGAATGTGTTCCAGCTCTATCCAGGAGTATACAAGAGGTGCTATATCACCATTGTTTCTTAAAGCTGAATAGTACTCCATGGTATACATATACCACATTTTATTAATCCACTCATGTATTGAGGGACACTTGGGTTGTTTCCACATCTAGCGTTCACAATTTTTAAGCTAAGGTCTACCCTTCTGGTTTGGGAGAATATTCATGGTTCTCATTTATCAAATGATAACCAGCTGGGATTTTTCCTGGAGGGGATGTCATCTCTTGTGGGACAGGAAATGGAAGCGGGCCTTGAGACGTGCCTGGGACACTGAGGAGTGGGGGCTTCTGCTGTGCCTCAGGTATAGTGTATCTGGTTATGCAGGGAGGGGTGGGCGGAAGAAGGGACAGAGAGATGGACCCGTGCTCAGAGAATGGATGGACAGACCAGGACCTTCCCAATACCCCAGGACGTATCTTGGGAACATGTGGCCTGTGCTAGGAGAGGGGCTATGTGTGTGTGTGCGTGTGTGTACATGTGTGTGCATGTGTGTAGACTGTAGACTGCCCGAGCTATGCCTGGGAGCTAGGGGAACTTGGGTTTGTGGACCTGGCACTTACTCTTTCTCTCATCACCCTCTGCAGGCACATCACAAGTGACAGGGTGGTGGCAGTGGCTGTGGCTGGGCAGTGTACTCCAGACGTTAGCAGAGCCCCAATTCCAGACCCTCTGTTCCTTGACTCTGCAGAGGACTGTGCTGAATTGGCCCAGTGGACTGTCAGGGACACCATGTGGCTGCAGCCACGCTTGTCACTTCCTCTCCTTAGGGTGATTTAATTGGACTGTCCTGAAAGACGTAAGACCCCAAAGCTTTTGGACTTATCACAAGGCTATGAGGCCTATAGAAGAGAGCCTTTTTTAAATATTAAAAACCATTTCAAATATACAAAAGCACAGACAATAAAACAATTAATTATATGTCTATGTAGAAAGAACAAAATGTTTTTCCTCTGCTCTCATTACACAAAGTTTGGGGGGTTTTACTCACACACACAGCAAGCAATCAGTTCTGCAGCTGACAGCGGCTGGGTGTCCCCCAATTCAATTCCGACACTGCCTACCTGGAGGTGGCGTCAGATCCTGCAGGTTGAGAGCTCAGTCCCGCAGGCACGCCCCTCGCTTCCAGGGCCAGTCTCAAGCCCAGGTTGTTTTACCTGTTTGGCTTGTTTCTAATTTTTCACATTGTCACATTTAATTTTTAAATTAAATTAGAGTTTATTTTTGTATAATGTATATTGTAGGGTTTCCACATGTCACAGACTCACTGTGGGATAGAATATCTTTTCCTTTACTGCTTTGTAATGCTGTTTTCTATTTTGGCTCTACCTATAGGTCGGTTTTTGACAACTCTAATATTCCATTAATCTATGTTTCTACCTCTGAATCAATGTTGTATTATTTTAATTATTATAGATTTATGGCAATATTTGATATCTGATAGGGCAAAACCCACACCTTTATTCAAAATTAGAAAGCTGTGATTTAGATATTGAGGTTATTAGACTTTGAGTCACTTTATTTGCATCAAAAACTGGATGTGAATTTACTCTGATCCCAATCTGAGAATTTGAGATACATCATCTACTATCTGTATTTAATCCCCAAAACAATCTTGTAGGATTGAAAGTGTTATTCCCATCTTAGAGATGACAAAACTAAGGGTTGGTGACATTAGGTAACTTATCTGTGTTAAGACATTCGGAAAGTAGCATGTGCAGAATTTCTTTGACTTCAAGCTTGGTGCTTATTAAAGACATTTTCCACCAGATCAAGTAGTCACCCTCATGAAGCCCCATGATAAATGGTTGCTTCTCTCCTTAGGCAAGATGAACTGTCTCTATATTTTCCTCTTTGGAGTATGGGAAACTTGGATTCAAATTTGTGCTTAACAATTGAACTCAGAAGTTCCTTGTGATTCAATGATCTATGTACTTCTTTTTATCCCTTAATATCCTCTTCTAATTTGCATGTTTTCCTGTCTTGATGTTTACATATTTATTCCTGATGTGTTACATTAACGCAGGTAGATTTTATTGCCAACCTTAAATTATTGACAAATTAAAAATAAAAGAATAGATGTTAGTTCTACTACAAGGCTTTTCAAACTTTAATGTGCATCAGGATCACCTGGGATCTTGTTGAAATGAAGATTCTCAATGAAAAGGTTTGGGGTGTGACCTGAGACTGAGTCTCTAACTGGCTCCCAGGCGGTGTCTGTACTGCTGACCCAGGGCCATGCTTTAGGATGCAAGGCTCCGCACCCCACATGAAAAGATACTGTGTGATCAGATCTCCAGGCTTCCCCCAGAGAGAGATAGGTGCCCACAGTAGGCTGAGAATCACTCCTGGCAGTTTATAGACTTTCTGTATCTTAAAGTACACCTGGGAAACAAAGGCACTCTTTGGTGTGATCTGCTTTCAGCACAAAGGCTTTCGTGGGTAAGAAGAACCATACAGGCAGCATGTTCTCTCTTTCTAGTAGCAGGTCTCAGCCCTGGCCACACACTAGCATTACCTGGGGAGCTTTGAAAACTCCTTACACACAAGCTACACTCCAGCCCAATTAAATCAGAATTTCTCGGGACAGGGCCTCAAGGATTGTTTAAAGCTTCACCAGGTGATTCCAAAATGCAGGCAAGGTTGAGAACCTTGCTTTACAAGGAGGAAGAGAGATGGTTGCTTAGACCCATTTTAAGGAGAATCCCCCACTTCCCGGCTGACTCTCCTTTGGAGGAGGGGGAGACCCTGGGTCAGGACCTCAGGGCCTCCTTCCAGGGCCAGGCCAGCAAATGATCACTGTTTTCCAAACTATTTCTACAACCAGGCTCCTAAAACTCCCCCTGTTGGGATCCTATATCAGGCTGAGTTCTTTAAGAAACTTCCTGTTTTAAGATCTACATGCAAATTAGAGAGTAGACCTTTTAAATAACACAGATTTTTCTCATACTTTTAAAGAGATTAATTATTGACTGAACCTATTGCCGCCTCATCCTTATATACTTCAATCTGCACCTCCATTTCTTTGTCATTATTTTTCATGCCCAAATTAATTGTATTGGAAGACAAACTTCACATTTTCTCTTTAAACATCTTCTTATGAAGTGAAAAGCAGAGGATTTGAAATCCACGTGTCCCTGGAATTGGATCTCAGCTCCTCTAAATATTAACTGTGTTAAAGGGCCAGGATAATATTTATTTCATGTAAAAAAGTCAGGATAATATTTATTTTACCTGGTTGTTAAAAGAGTTAAATTAGTTAAATGAGTTAAATTAGTTAAATAAGAATATGTAACAGAATTTATTCCATTTTGTGGAAACTCAAATCTTAGTTTCCTTCCTTCCTTCCCCATTTAGAAAGAAGTTGCAGCATATACGTTCATGTAATTGATGCCCCTCCTTCTCCTAAAAGAGATTTAAGGAGCCTAAAAGGACCAATATAAAGCCAATATACAAACAAATATTTAATGGAAA
>NW_012140080.1:7497068-7518156 GCF_000956105.1 Propithecus coquereli
TAGCTGTAGGTCACGGAGGCAGGGATGGTGAGGACTGGGGCAAACCACAAAGTATGTTCAGCTGTGGGCCTCTGCGAATGGGGCCCAGTGTTGCTCAAGAGCCCAGGTCTTTTGAGGTTTCAAGAGAAACGAGCAGCCCAGATTTTTATATTCGAATGCCCTAATTTTTAAATTATATCTTTTGAAAAACCATTATAGGACAAATAAAACATGACTGCCAGCCAAATTCAGCTAGGAGACCACAAGTTTATACTACTTCTCAGAAAAAAAAAATTATGCAAGAAGTCAGCAAGGAAGCAATTCTAGTGAGGTGTCTGATGGGAAGATTCGTTCCTTTCTAGAAGAAATTGCTAGCCTTTCAAGGGAAATGTGAGATGCTCAGTATGTGTGTGTGTGTGTGTGTGTGTGTGTGTGTGTGTGTGTAGGCAGTAGGCTTATCAGAAAATCTATTTGCTTGAATGGCACACTATACAAAGTATATAACATTTTTGTTGAGGGCTAATGGTGTGTGTTTGGAGCAAGTGGGGAAGAAAGCAATGTGATAGCCACCACCCTGGATGGCCGAGGGCACCACAGTTCAGTCACCGAGGACCTAGTGGTACTCCCAAAGGAAATGTCCAGGCATAAGAGGGGATGACATCCCAGATAAAGGGCAACAAACCTAGGTAAGACAGCAGTGTGTCAAAGGTAAACTACTGTGGAGGTGTTTTTGTAATCTCAACAAATGTTAGGGCATATCTGCTCACGATAGGCCAGATCAATGTCTCCCGAGGCCTTTGCCTCGTGCCCTCTCCCTACAATTGTAGATTGTTGCTCCTGCCCTCCCTGTCTATCATCCTCCCTGCTCTCCTATCCCCCTAGAGGAGTAGAGAGAAGAGTCCTCAGGCTCACCATGGCCCCACCATTTAGGTCCTGGCCAATGAGCTCATTTTGGCCAATCACTTTTTCATACTCGTGGACTGAAAAGGAGCAGGCATCCCACACATATATTTAGTGAATTCTGAATGTGTCCTACATGCATTTTTTTTTTAAGCAGGGACTTTCCCCACGTGAGAGAAAGCAAGAGGAATTTGTATTCATACTGCTTTGTGGAGTTCTAAAATGCGTTTGGGGGGATAGAATTCAAACACTAAAATAATCCATTTCATGCATATTAATTGATTTTTACATGAAAACAATTCCCATTTGCATGAGAACTTTGGCAAGTTTAGAGTCTGAGGAAGATGTTATAAACAGTAGTGGGGAAAAATGAAACCAAACATTGCACTACTTTGGCAAGAGCTTAGGGAGACAGAGCATGCTCATACTCATTCTTCCTGCTGTCGGTGGCAGAAGTCTGATAGTCTCCCTTGCCTGTCGCAGGCCGCTCTTCCCATGTTATCCTCTACCCTCGGTCTCAGGTTTGTGGTTCCTCAGGTTTGAGTCTGAGCCTCTTCTATTCTCTGGCAATCACCTCTCCGTACAGGGGTTCCAGGCCTATGGGATTAGACAATACCTTTATGTTGTTGTCTCGCAAATTCATTTTCATCTCACTGACACTCTACTTTGATGCCCCATTGACACAGGAACATCACCTCCAGTGACTTAAACAAAAGGACATTTATTGGCTCACATATCACATATAGGCAAAAGTAGGCGAGCTTCAGGGGTGGCTTAATCCAGAGGCTGTGGCTCCAATCGTCTGTGCTGCTCTTGTCTTTCCCACACTACGTGCCAGCTTCACCCTCCAGCTGGTGGTGACACGGCTCTTACAGTTTGAGACCTTAGATCCTCACTCCTCAATGTCCGGAGGAAGAGAGAAGGATGACTGCTGCATCCACTTTCATAAGAACGAGGAAGCTTCTTTCCCAAAAATCTCCAGAAAAGTTCTCTGTGAGTTTCCTTGGTTTACTCTGGGTCATGCCCATTCCTGAACCTGCCCTTCCAGAGATTGGTTTCACCTTCTCATCTTTAAGTCACCCACGTGGCAAGCACATGTGATGACCTTGAAGAGCTTAGTGCAATAGTTCTCAGCTCTATCAGATTTGCACCTCCTTTTTAAATATTAAATTGTTGTATTGCTTCCTCGATTATTGTGAAATAAAATCTGTGGAAAATTACATTAAACTACATACGTGACTTCAAAAAATTGATATAATATCCCAATTATAATATAAAAGAGAAATGAAAGGAATTTATGAGAAAATAATACACATTTCAATCTGCAAATATGGGGCATGATTATACTAGAACCTGACTCCTCAAATTGTGTGGTCCTTGGGCCAGCGGCAGCAACACCAGCTGGGAGCTTGTCAGGAAAGCAGAGTCTCAGGCCCCAGCCCGGACTCACTGAATGAGAATGTGCATTGGAGCAACATCCTCGAGTGACTCGCGCACACACTGGAGCTGCAGACACACTGTGCTAGAAGTCATAATGTAGTCAGATGTTTCTCGTTACTTGTAGCATCATGGTGAATATGACAGTTACAAATGTGACAGATACAGATGTGTTGTGTTGGCAACTCGAACATCCATTGGTGATACGATTTTTGGAAATGATGAACAACTCTTGAGATCAGAACAAAACAAAGCATCAAATACAATGCACTCTCAATTTGCATAATAGTTACATTACTGGAAATACAAAGTATAATAAAGGATGCAAAATATGCCTTGTGCTTACATGTCAAATGGAGTTAGGTCTTTAGGTTCGTTTAATGATAAGTAGGTTTTATACCTGATTCTGTTTTTTTTCAAATATCAGGTAAGATATTTGAAAGTAGGGCAGATTATAGGACAATTCTTGAGGCTTTTCTTTATTTTCTGTCGTATCTCAAGCCTCCCATCTTGCCTAGCACTAACTTTAATTTGGGGTGGAGAATTCAGCTTTTCTAAATTGGCAAAGCTCAGTTTATGTTCACGTCAGGTGCTGAAAGGGCCTGCTGGAGGTTTCCAGGGATTTTGTACAGAGGACATGCCCAGACTATGAATCGTATGGGGCAGCATGCATAGGGATAAGTGGGTAGAATGTATTCAGATGTCGTGTGTTAAAGTTACCTATGTCACTTGTTAAGATGAATGTGTGCAGATGTGTCTACTATAGTGACAATTACCATGAGTATGGGGACTTTGTCATTTTTGTGCACGACTGTATTCCCATTCCCTAGCCTAATAGTTCTCACATTTAGCAGACGTCAGGACACCTGGAAAGCTTGTTCAACCACAGATTGCTGGGCCTCATCTCCAGAGTCTCTGATTCCGTAGGCCCAGTGCAGGCCTGAGAATTTGTATTTCTAACAAGTTCCTAGCTGATACTTCTTAAATGATTCAAGGTCCAAGGGTCACACTTTGAGAATCACTGCCTCTAGGAATATTTGTGAATGAATGGGTTGTAGTGAATCAATTAGTTGACAAATAGTGAGTGGGTACTAGTATCAATTGCAGTAAACAAGTCAGCCACCATCCCAGTGTCAGGAAGAAATGTTCAAGTGGGGAAGAATAAACAAGTAACTGTATGTTTAAGTGTCCCAGCAGAAAGCAGTTGGCATACACAAAGTGGGTAGTTAAAGAAACGTGAATTAAGGGAGACTACTTATAGCAGTGTGGACAGGGTGCAGGGAACCACAGGGTTGGTGAGGCACCTGTTTGCCACCCCCAGGTCTGAAAGGGCAGAATAACTAACAGCTGTGGCCAAGGGAGAGGGAGCCCGTGACAGGAGCCCTCAAGCAGAGGACCCCAGAATCTACTACACTGTGGTCCTGCAGGGATGGAGTAGTAGAAGACAAATACTTTCAGCCCTTATTTACCAAACCCTCCAATCTCCACGGTCACTTTTATGTAGGGTTGCCCGATAAAATATAAGATAGCCAGTTACATTTGAATTTCAAATAAATAAGGATTTTTTTCCTAGTATAAGTGCAACATTTGGACATACTTACACCAAAAACAATTGCTTGTTTATCTGAAATTTCAAACTGTGTATCTTGTATTGTTGTTGTTAAATTTGGCAACCTTATCCCCATGGGCAAATTTAACTAGAAGCCAAAAGCAGGGAATAGTGAAAGCTATCATCTACAAAACTTCTCAGGGCATGGAGCAAGGTGGGCTGGTTTGGGAGGAACATCAAGAGTGTGGTCATGTTATGTTTGAGATCTGTATTAGACATCCAACTGCAGATGCCAGGTAAGCAATTGGATGTAGCAGGTTCAATCTGCAGGGAAAGATCAGGGGTGGAGATGTACATTTGGGAGTTCTATGTGATTTTCAAAATCAAGGGACTGTCTTAACTTGTGTAGGGAAAATATCTTGATAGTGAAGAGAAGGGAGCGTCAGAGAGATAGAAAGAGAGAGAGAGAGAGTGTCCTGGGACCCCTGGTAGTTGCAAGTCAATGAGAACACAGGCAAGCAAAATGGACTGAGAAGGAACAGTCAGTGAGGAAGGAAAATAAGAACAGAAGCTTGTGAAGTCCTGAATATCAAGAGAAAAGGTGACGATGAAGAGGTTAATTAGTGTAAATTTTACGGAGAAAAAATGGCAATATGTATCAAAGTCTTGAAGATAATCACACTTTATATTAAGTAATTCAACTCCTAGGAGTCTAGCCTATAAAACTCTAAAACTGGTGGAACAAGATTTATGCATGAGAGATTTTCACTGAAGCATTATTTCATAATAGCCAAACATTATGTACAACATAAATGTCCAAAAATAGGGGATTAGTAAAATAAATTGTGATACAGCCATACAATTGAATATTATGCAGCCATTAAATTATGTTTATGAAGAGCTTTTAATGAGCTAAAAAATTCTTATGAGATGATAGAAAGTTGAGTGAAAAAATAGCAAGCAAAATTTTATATACAGTCTGATCTTAATTACTTAATCATATATACTCATTGAAAAGGCTGGAAAGAAAGATCTTGAAATATTTGGAATGGTTCCCCCTAGGTTATAGGATTATGAATAATTATTATTTTTCTTTGTTTTTTGAATTTTTCTTGAACCAGTATGCTTTCCTCTATAAGCAGAAAACATTTAAAAAATTTTCCCTTAGATTGAGTTGAAACCTGCCTCCCTCTTATCTAAGTCAATTGGTTCTTGTTGCCCTTTTGTAGAGATGAAAGGGTAAGCAAATCTACCCTCTCGTACACAGGACAGTTCAAATATCAGAAGAGAGCTGCCAGCTGAGACTTTTAGCTTTACCTGTGATTCCACCTTCCTCTGCCTTTCAAGCTTGAGGAAAGAGGAAAGAAACCACCTGTGTCTCCTTCAAGTCTCCTGATAGAGAATCTTCTGCCATTCACCACTTCCTCGGTGAGGAGCCTCTCCAAACACCAGCTTTTTCACACGCAAAGTGGAATAAATTGTCGGGAGGGCTGCATTTAGTGAGATACTGTATAAAGTGCTATAATCCAGGGGTTCCCAATTTATGGTGAGTTGTATGATTATTTCACTATCTATTACAATGTAATAATAATAGAAATAAAATGCACAATACCTGACATGCGCTTGAATCATCCTGAAACCATCCTCCCCTCCCTGGTCCGTGGAAAAATTATCTTCCATGAAAACAGTCCCTGATGCCACAAGGTTGGGGACTGCTGTTCTACAGTCTAAGTGCCACACAGATGAGAAGGGGTGGGTGCTCCTGAGAGGGTGATAGGAGAGAGTAGAGAGGAGGGAAAAGAGAAGAAATTGGAGAGTGCCCAGCTTGTCACTACAGCAGCAGCCCTGGCCAGTCACAGACTCTCCTCCATCAAAGGGATTATGACAATGCCTTGTACTGTCTCCCAGGACAGTGGTCCCCAACCTGTTTGGCACCAGGGACTGGTTTCATGGAAGACAATTTTTTCACAGACCACTTGGGGGCGGTGGTTTCTGGATGATTCAAGCGCATTACATTTAATGTGCAATCAAACCTCTCTGCTAATGATAATCTGTATCTGCAGCCTCTCCCCAGCGCTAGCATCACCGCCTCTGCTCCACTTCAGATCATCAGGCATTAGATTCTCACAAGGAGCCACAACCTAGATCCCTCACATGGGCAGTTTACAGTAGGGTTCATGCTCCTATGAGAATCTAACGCTGCCGCTGATCTGACAGGAGGCGGAGCTTAGGCGGTGATGTGAATGATGGGGAGTGGCTGTAAATACAGGTGAAGCTTCGCTGTCTCGCCTGCCACTCACCTCCTGCTGTGTGGTTCGGTTCCTAACAGGCCATGGACTGGTACACATCTGTGGCCCAGAGGTTGAGGACTGCAGTTCCAGGGTAGTCAGGAAGAAGTGAGGTGAAAAGTCAAGCACCCTTGTCCAACAGACATCTTATTCATGATTTACAGTTTAGAGTCCAAGTACTGCTACAATTTTGTTTTCAATCTAACGTTTCTTACTTCCTTGGAAGGGTTCTCTAATTAATTGGCATGTAAATGAGGTGTCCGAGCTATGGGTTTATCATGGGCTTCACATAGTTCTCAAAGCTTTCCCATCTCATTTTCAAGGCAATTTGCATACTCGCACTCATAGTTTTCCTTACACTTTTCTTTGAAGAAATCTCTTATGCCCACAAGTGGTCTGTGTGTGCAGCTCTCTTGACCTCGCATTTGTGCTTTACTCTCCCCTGAGCAATGACATTGCCTTCGGCAAAAGTGACACATTTCCATCACTGATGAGCCTCTTGAAATGCTCAGAAAGTGTCTCAGGTACCAGTTTGAATTTACTTAGAGTTGGGGTTTTACATCCTGTCATCTTCAGCGATCCCATGCACAAATTAGAGAAAAATGTACTCCTCCATGTAGAAAAAAATAACAATTCTTCCCAAAGATCTTTCTTTTTGCTATGCTAATTAAATGTAGATGGATCTGGTGCCTTTTCTTCTTCATCCTTGCTATTCACATGTATTACACAGTGATGTCCTCATGAAAGATGAGTCTCTTTCCCTCTCGACCTCAATTTTGGTCACATTCCATTTGTTGTGGAAGAAGATGTTTACCTTTTTCTGCATCTGAGTTTGCTCATCGCTTCTTAGAAATAAAAATCACATCGCTTTGAGTGCTTACATGCCCACGGTGTTATTCATTCATTCCTTCATTCAGAAAACAAACACTAGTTGAATGACAATGCACGTTAGACGCTGTGCTGGAGTTTGGTGAAAGACAGTGTCTGCCTCTCGGGTCCTCATGGTTTAGCACAAGCACTCTGACATTGTAAAGGGATAGAGTAGGCCAAGAGTTAGGGAATGTGGATGATGGTTCTGGATTTGTCATATTTTGTGACCTGGACATGTCACAAGTGAGGAAACTTGGCTCAAAATGTAAATCCATGTTTCACCAATTTAAGATGCTATTGAGTGTAAAACGAACCTTATTTTATGTACCACTAAGAAAAGATAAAAACTGCTTACTAAGCTATGATAAACTGCTTTTTTAACCAGTTGGAATTTTTATTTCATATATATTGGAAGAGCTCTTTTAGGCTTATTTGAACATCAGTTTTCTTTAGTAATATATCCATTTTTGGTATTCACCAAAAGAAAACGCAAACAGAATAAGACTTCTTCAGAGTTGGAGCATTTTGACTCAGTTTTTAGCTCAGTGTTGTTGACGCCCACGCTTTTCCACTTGGCATCATTGTCTGCATCATCAAGAATGCTGGTGATGTGTGTTTCTTTGAAAGAGTGTGCCATTTTTGGCTTTGGTATTTTCTTTCCAAGCTACTGACAACATTCTGCAAGTTTTGACATGGGTAGTTTCTTAGTTTTACCAGAGGGTTTCAACTGGATGTTTTCAGGTAACCACCAGAACTCATATTCCTCCCTCAAATGGTCTTTGAATGCTTTGTGGACTGAAAGTTTCAAAAATTGAAGTTGTTTGATTATCCCACTGGTAATAACACACTTTCTCATGCACAGGCAATCACAACCGTTTCAAGCCTGCCACGTGGTTGACAATAATTGGAAGACACTCAGTTTTTAGAGATGCTAAAATGTGTTTGTAAGGGGGGGGTCGAGCGTTCATATTGTAAACAATGACATACAGACAGCCTACCAAGCCATCATGACCTACCAGAACTCATGGGAACAGCAGTCATAAATGTGGCATGGCAAAGCCAGACTTCTCCCCCACCTCTATCCACCTCTATCCCTAGGGAGCAGGAAGAAGAGTACTGGGCAAAATGCTCTTCATTATTCAATTACTGGAAATGTCCTGGTCCTGTGAGAGATAACTTAGGACAAGGAGAATGCCCATGTCTTCTTAGCATAAAAAGGTCAAGATATTTGTTCTTAAGAAAGAATTAAAGCTATGTTAATACAAAGGATGTGGATCTCTTATGCGTACTAGAGAAGAAGGGGGTTTTAATGGGAAGTTACTACAATTCTAGCGGTGACCAAATGTGCTTGTGTGCTCTAAGCCTTGCTCTCAAAGCACAGTCCAAGGACCAGCAGCATCAGCATCACCTGGAAGCAGATAGAAATGCAGAATCTCAGGCCCCACCCCGGACCCACAGAATCAGAACCTGCATTATAGCAACATCTCCAGTACAGTCTGAGAAATGCTGTGTAGGGGAATGTTTTCTCCCTCGAGGCAAGCACACCCCCTCCCGCCATCAGTGACACCGGAGTCCATCCACCCTTGAGAAGCAAATATTCAACACTTGAGCCTGTTAAATCTGTAATATGGTTGAAGATTATAATAATGGCCAAGCTTTAATTGATTTTCTGGAGAAGAATGGTGAGTCCTGGCTTAACAAAATAGGATGCATATTTGGACTCTATATGGAGCAGGACTTAAAAGGAGAGGGAAGCAGAAGAGAAAATTTGGCAATGAGAGAAATCCAGGTGGAACACCCTCTGATAGCCTGGGGGGAGAACACTTGAGAACTGTCTCCCCGAAAGATCCAGTAGCATACTTTGCTCTGGTGCAGGGCACACAAGAGATAGACCAGGACAATGCCGAATTCCCTCACCCCAGTCTACTTGGCAGAGTTGGAAACAATCTTTGAACCTTCATATAAAACATTGCCTAAAAAAGCCATTTCCAAACTTTCAAACATATTTGACTTGCAACTCATGGTAAGAAATACACTATATATTAGTTATAACTGAAAAGTTGCATAAAATAGTACTACCCTTTCTATGTGATGCACCCAGATGTTTTATTCTATTTTATCATATTTTATTTTAAAAAAACCAAACCCAATGTGACCTGATAACTTGATTTCATGATCTACCAATGGCTCATGATCCACATTTAGAAATATACTAGTACAGTCTGTTTTCACTCAGAGGAAAGGGGCTAGGGGTACAGGAACAAGTTGAGAAGGAGGATCCCTTCCACCCTGGTCTCCAATGAGATCAGGACTATCCTCCTCCTCAGTGGAGACGCTTGATAGGCCTATGCACAAGAGCCCGCAGAGAATACAGTGATTCGACTCTGCTGCCTCCCTAGGGAACATCTAGAGACACACTGTGTGGAAGAGAAGAAATAAGGAGGGCAAGGAACAGCAGCAATAGCCACTTCCATACAGATTATGTCAATTATGTGGTACAAAAACAAGCCATTATGTTTGTACAATAATCATGACAAAGAAGTCTTTTTATCACAGGACAAGCAAAATAAAAATATTTACCACATTTTCTCTCACGTGGGCTTTACATGA
The DNA here is from genome assembly GCF_000956105.1 of Propithecus coquereli. Lineage (NCBI taxonomy): Eukaryota > Metazoa > Chordata > Mammalia > Primates > Indriidae > Propithecus > Propithecus coquereli. Next base: position 7,506,702 of record NW_012140080.1, read on the forward strand.
AGTTTTTGAAAGGATCCAAGAGTAGAGCAGATTGCTTCCCTTCATAAAAAGGATGGGCAGAGAGAGAAAGGAACAGGAAAGACCAGAAGGCCCAAGATGGGAGAGCAGAGAGGAGGAGGGGGGAGGAAGTCTGAAAACGAAGGGATACTGGGAAACTTGCTTTGCAGTTCAGAAGGTTTTTTATAAAATCTGGATATGTCACATGTGGTATAAATTCTCCCTTGACAACCTACCTACCTCTAAGAAAACCTCCAGAAAATAACTATATTACTTTATATTACTTCTGTAGACGTGTGTATATGCATGTGTGTGTGTTTTGTGTATGATGAAAACTTTAAGCCTTAAGGCCAAAACCAAAAGGCTAGTTTAATTTGAATTACATAGTGAAATATTAGTCTTAACTAATAAATTGACTCTTTGCTATTGAGGGATTGAGGGGGACACCCAGTAAGGAAGAATGGGTGAGTTACAAGTGGGTTACAAAGGTGTGATCTTTAGATTTGATTTGCACTGTAAGTATGTGCACACAAGACTGCAGATGTTTCCCTATAAACATTTTCTCAGCAAGGTCAAAGGGGGCCTGGTGACCCATGCGATCTCCGAATATTTAAAACTGTAATATGGTCTTGTAAGTTTCTGGAGTCCATATCGACTTTGGTGTCTGGGATCTATCAGTGGACTACAGGGTCTAATTTCACTTAGGTCAAAGTCTTAGAAACGTGATTTTTTTTCGTTTCCATAAAGTTGAAAGAAACTCACAGAATATTTATAGACTAGGAGATCCTCCCTCTTCCATAAAATTGAGTTCTCATAGGCTCTCAATCGATTGAAGAGATTTAGGATAAGAAGGCAGGCTGAAGCAACATTTGAATGAGACCCTTTGGGGACAACTCATGACACACCGTGAAGTCAAATGAGCCTGTTTCCCTAAAACCAGAGCTGGGCATACTCAGTGTGTTGAGATTATTGAGAATTGTCACATTACTGGAGCTTCAGTTATCAAAAGAGAACTATTTATCGGGTTTTCCTTGAACCTAAGGGCTTCATGATACGTTCTCTCAGCCGGCAAAGCCGCGTGGGATGAAGTAGTGCGTGATATCCACTAGGGGGCAGTAAAAGCTGCAGGCGTTCCCAGAGCAGTCGCCTTAGAAGGGCTTTGCGAGCCCGGATGAGGGTCTTGACCACCCCTAGGACAACAGATGAGCTCTCGCCATGCTCCTGGGTGTTCCAGTGCTCTGAATGTACCTGAGAGGTGATGGGTTTGCAGCCTTCTCTTAGGATGCCCAGGTAAATACCCTCAAGGATCATTTCCTTCCTTTGACCTAGCCTAGCGGAAAGTCAAAGAACGTGCACGCAAACCCGGAGCCTTGGTACGTGTAGTAGTTTGCGCTGGTAGCTAGGGAACCCAGACCACAGGCAAATCAGGGTTTGGACAGAATAGAAAACCGCGATTAATCCTGTGAGCATTATCCTTTTTCTGTCTACTGATAATTATTGGGAATTATATTCCTTTTTCCTTAGGTATCATAATCTTCTTGATCTTCAAATGGACTGTTTTTGCAGCACCAAGCTCTGTCCACATGAAGGTTAAACCCCTGACACTTTGCTCCTCCGCCTCTCAGCCATCCTGCTACTTGCAAGAATTCAGCTCTCCTCTGTGTCCTATTTCTAGTCTCAGCTTCATTGTAAAATGAAGGGCTCAGACCAAGATTTCTAAGGTCTTACCCAACTTTATTTTTTCTTTGGTTTTCAAGTTTCCATCCCTACCAGTGGTATGCTTGTGGTCATCTCCCATCCATCCCAACTGGCGGCTCTTTGCAACATACGTTCAGTGATGTCAGGTTGGTGGCTTAAAATCAGCCATAGTGGGAGCATTTACACCACAGAAATTGGCAAATGCCATAAATAAGGGTGCTTTCGTTCCTGGAGAGCCAGTTGTTAAACATTCATCGGGATACCACCAAACCTCTCTCAAGCTCGAGTTCTGACTTTCAGCCTGATAGACATCACTGTTTGACATTATCATGACCATCTCAGACTCTACTGGCAGAACCTAAAACTTGAGTCTCTAATTTCTTCCTTTCCCCTTCTCTACCCTCTGTACTTTTGGAGAAAGAAACTACACATTTTTCAATCTGCTATGCGTAAGATCTTGGTATCATCTTTGTTTTATCTTTCTCCATCCACTGAGGCCATGTACCATGTTAAAGGTTGTTCCTCTGAAGTTTCTCTTAAAGCCATCCTTTTTTAATCCTTTCCCTTGCCAAACTTCACCATCTCACACCTGCATTTATTTAAGAGACTCCCAACTTTCTTCTTCTTTTTTTTTTTTTTAGTTCTGTGTCTTCCAATCTTATAAGTGGCAGCAAAACTTTCTTAGATCCTGTCTTCACCCCAATAAAAAACTTTCATGGCTCTGACTCTGATCATATTTCATGTCTAATACCCTCTGCCTGATTTATAAAACTCCCCTCAATCTGGAACCATGTCAGCCCCCTCACATTTTTTCTTCCTCTGTCCCATCCCTCTGCTGCAATGACTCTTCCTGTCACCCCACATAAGCCTCGTTTCCCAAGCTGTTCTCTCAAGGACTCAGGACCCCGTTGCTTGCAGCTGTAGGAAAGAAATAAAGGCTGTAGCAGCTGCTGATGCATCAGATTAACCTCCCAGGCTTAACCCTGCAATGGGCTGCTCTGCTCCTGCTCATGGGTCCCTTGGGCTCTCCTCTCTCTCCGTCCAGCTCAGCTCAATATCTTGGCGTTGCTTTCTTGTTCTGAATCCTTTGGGAACACTAACCTGCTTCTGAACTGTTTTCACTGATTTCACTGGCCCTGCTGAGAAGAGCACCCTAGATGATGCTGGCCCTAGGCATTGCGTATGCTTTGTTTACATTCTAATAAATTCACAGGCTGAGAGTCCTGGGCTCTATACTATGTGCAGAAAGAGAACAGACTTGCTTATTTGCTCCTATTGCCCTTTATCTTTCCTTTCTTCGCCAATTTTTTGAATAAAATTTAATAAATACGCACTACATGTCAGGCACCAGGATGGGCAGTAGAGATGCAAAGCTGAAAAGACTTGATCTCAGCCTTTCTGGAACAGGGGTTGGCAAATTATGACCCGCAGGCCAAGTGCAGCCTGATGCCTGTTTTTGTACAGCCTACGAATTAAGAATGGTTTTTACATATTTATATAATTGAAAAAAGCCAAAAGAAGAATAATATTTCTTGACATGTAAAAATCATATGAAATTCAAATTTCAGTGTTGAAAAATAAACTTTTACTGGAACACAAACATGCCCATGTGTTAAGGTGCTGTCTGTGGCTGCTTTTGTACTACAACAGCAGAGCTGAGTAGTTGTGACAGAGACTTTATGGCCCAGAAAAAGTTTGCTGACCCCTATTGTATGGTTTCATCGTTTAGTGAGTGAGATAGACATGCAGTTAATTACAATATACTTGGATGACTAATTTGATGGCAGTAGAGACAAGAGTCAGTGATAGGAGAGGATAAAGCTCCTTCTAGAAAATGCATCTGAGGGTTAGTGTTTGAATTGCTATGGAAGGTGAAGAGATACTCAATGTTTGCATCAGGTGGGGAAGGCACTAGGACATTATGCCAAAGGTATGAGGGCAGGAAAGAGAGAGGCCCAGCTTTGGGAAGAAGAGAGAGTTTCCATGTGTCTGTAGAGTTGAATATATAGACTAGAACAGGACATAAAGCAACTGAAATGTAACACATCTAAGTTCCCGAGTGCTATTCTAAGCAGTGCATTCCAGGCCAGTAGACCTAAGCCATTGAAAGACCTTGTGCAATTAGTGAAATGAGCAGGTTTACCATTTAGAAGGATCACTTAATTACTTACTAATTTAAAATTGCTCAAGTCAGGATTTAAATTCGATCTTCTCCTTCTCCCCAAAGGTCATTTTGGTCTACTCATATCTTGGTCCATCCTTCAAAATTAGTGAAATTTTACATCTTCCACAAGAACCTTGTGAGTTTTTCAATCCTTTCCTAATCTCACTTATTAGACTGTCTTGGGATGTGTTCAACATATAATACTTTAGCTTCTCAATATACTTTTGCTTATTTTTATTGCTATTTTTCAGATATATAACAGAGTAATATTGTTTCCTCTCTCTCTGTTCTTACTGCCTTCCCCCCCGCAAGCATTCAGCAGTGAAAACGCAAAGTGGGTATGATGTAGAAGAGAGGCGTTGATCAAAGTGCTGAATGGATTTGCGGAAATCTGTAGATAAATGAAATCACTTGAAAGAGACAGGCCATTAGGCCAAAGCAAGACAAAGCTGTAGGTATTAACAGCTGTACAGACAAAATATGTTAGTCAGAAGGTCAGTTCTGGAAATATGCACAAAAACTTAAGTTCTAAAGGAAATGCCCATCAAAGCACTGTGCAAGGAAGAAGGGTGCATACCAAGAGCTATTGGATAATCTGGGGCCCCTGGCAAAGCAAGTCTTGTTCTGGGAAAGAGCACGTGGCAGATTAAAAAGAATGGAAAAACAAAGTCCACATGTGCTCACTATTAAATTGGAGCTAACTGATGAGCACACACATGTACACAGAGGGAAGTAAAACCCAGTGGAAATCAACCAGGGAGAGGGGGAGGAAGGGAGGAGCAAAAACCTACTAACGGGTACTATGAACACTATTTGGGTGACGGGCACACTTTTAGCCAGGACTCAAGCATTACAAAAGTGATCCATGTAACCTAAAACATTTATACCCCCTTAATATTTTGAAATTAAAAAAAATGGTTACAAGACACAAATTTTAAAAAATGGCCACACATTATTTGTTGCTTCTCCCATCGAAAGCAGGTGTCTGGTTTCTCTCCTGTTGAATCCAGGCTGGCCCTAGTGAATGTAGCTGAGGTAATATTCTGGGACTTCTGCCCAGGATTTTTGGAACACTTTTTATGGGAGCTCTACGCTACCAAGTGAAAAATCTGAGTATCCTGATATGACCATCTAGGGAAGGCTACGTGGAGCCATTCTGGTGGGAAGTCCCAACAGAGACCAGTCTTACAACCACCCTCACCAGGGTACTGGGTGGGTGTGTGGGAGAAATCATCTTGGACCCTCCAGACGAGACATCTGCCAGTTAAATGTCACTGGTTGACCTCTGACACCTCTGATACCACTTGGAACAGAAAAATCACTCACCCAAGCCTTATGCAGATTCTTGACCCATGAAATTATGAGATAAAATGATTGTTGCTTTAAGTCGCTAAGCTTTGGGACTATTTGATACACAGCAATGTATATGGAGCACAGTGCTACAAACTACTTTAGCTAAAAAAGTTATGAAAAAGTTGGTTTCCCTTGAATCTTTCATTCATAGAGAAGACGCACTGATGATATGAAGTATTACGGTCCATCTAATGCGTATATTTCTCAGTATAAATTAATAAATTTCATTCAGTTTTATTTAGACTCTTTGTGAGTTGGGACAATGTAAATTCTTCCCTGAGACAGAGATATACTTTTTTATTGTGCTGATAAAAACAAATTTCTGGGTCATATAAATTCACTATGGGGAAAATCCTACCTAGTGAGACTCTGGTGCAACCAGTTGACTTTTAGTGGTGATACCAAATTCACTTTTGCCTTTCAAACTTCAACAGGCATTATAAGTTTATAATTATTAAATTATAATTAAACTATATAATTTTAATTTCATTTTTTTGCATACCACTCATTTAGGACCATTCACTGCACAAGGTCCCGGACAAGCATTCTGTCATTGACATCTCACAGCACTTCATTTCAAAGATGAGAAAACTAATGCTGAAAAAACTTAAGACACTTGTCCCCATTTACACAGCTATTGAAGAACAAGAAATAGTCTTTGAATTATTTCTTCCCAGGTCTGTCTTACTCCAATGCCTGTGTGCTTAAACGTCACCCCACAGGACATCCAGTGGCTGAAGGATCTTATCTTTGTCCTGTCACAATTTGGGGCATGAAATAGGTGTTCAATAAATATTGATTATTTGAACAACTGGTTTCTAAAATTTACTAACTTTGACTACAGTTGTCTTTCCTTTCTCCTTGTGCACTGCTGGAGAGAGTGTTACAAATGAAATAGAATGCAAACTTGATCTGTTGTCACCTAATGAGAACTTTTGCCTTGAAATTTTTCTTAGGAATCTGGGCTTTGTCTTCAAAGCACCAAGGAGGGGAGAAATGAGGGTGATGATCCATGCCCTGGGGCTTCATTTCCTCCAAAGCTCTTCGTTGGTTGCCACATGGGCACATGCTGAGACAACCTTAAATCTACACAAATGTTTTAACAAGAGACAGAATGTCTCTTAGACTTAGCACATTTTCCCCTAGGAACTCTGTACAGTGAGTGGTGAAGGGTTTTAACATAGCTCCCCACCCCTTATTCTTTAAGTATTCATTTCATGTATATGTGTGCCAGACCCTGTGGACGACTGATCCTGAAGATCTTAGGTCTAGTTTATGAAATAGACATGCAAACAGATAGTCTAAATACCATGTGATAAGCACCACTATGGCCACATGCACAAAATACCACGGGAGCACAGAGGGAGAAGAGAGTGACTCTGGCTGGGAGAGTTGGGGGTTTGATTAGTGCAGACTTTACAGAGGTGACATTTAAGCCCAAGCTTGTCCAATGATTGTTCACGAGATGGAGAAGAGGGCATGCTGTTTAAAGTACAAGGAAAGGCATGCTCAAAGGTAGGAGTCATAAAAGAGCATGTTTCAAAACTGGCAAGTGTTCTGTGTGACTAGAGGTTGTGTGGCTTAAAAAATATGATGAGTCAGGTCAAGAATAATAATAGCTGCCACTTACTGACAATGGCTTTGTGTCAGGCACTGTGCTAAAATCACTCCATGTATTATTATCAATTTTAAAAAATATGCTATGACGTAGATGTTATCCCCACTTCACAGATGAGAAAACCGAGCCTCACTGAACTTAAGTATAATAAGTTCCCTTAATTCGGATTGCTAGCAAATGGCTGTAGTGGTATTTGAAATCAGGTCTATTAAATACAAAGCTCATGCTTAATGGTATATTGCTTCTTGAGGAGGAGAAGGGTCTTTTATCCACCCAATAAGTATGGACAATAAAAGGATCATATGGTTTTTAAAAAAACTGCAGAAAGTGTGAGATGGATTATGGTGGTAGAGGAGTGAAACCTGTTGAAAGAAGAAGAGTGAAGGATTATAGTTAATAGCCCTAAGGGAATAGAAAGTTTACAAATTGGTAAAACAGTTTTCTTAATTAATTGTGAAATTGGTTTAGCCTTTCCAGTATCCTAAAAACACAGGTCATGTCAGAAAAATGAGAACATTCTTCTTGGTTCACTTTGGACTTCCATTTCTGAAAGCTTATCAGATCAAAAAAAGGGAATAGCAATTCGTCTTAGATTGACTACTGAAGGCTCTAGGAGTGCTCACTCCTCAAATTTATAACACATCATCCCATCACCCTCTGTTTGTGGCCTAGATTTCAACACATTATCCCTGTCCCAGAAATTGTTTTCCCTCTTAATATCCTTTACTGTCACTGCCACCCCCCTCCACCATCATCTCCATTGGCCTATCAGTGTACTTTTATTTCTACCACATGAAAAAGAATTCTCCCTTGAACCCAGGTCCCTTTTCAGCTACCAGGACATTTCTCTGCTTCCCTTTTCAACCAAACACCTCAAAAATTGTCTCTATTCATGCTCTCCAATTTCTCACTTCTCATTTTTGTAAAGCATCAATGATTTCTCCATTCTTCCATCCAAGTTTCAACATAAATTTGATGTTTGTTCTTGTTTCAATTTTGGCAGAATTCATGTTGCTCTGATAGGGGTTCTTTTCAAACTAATGTCTTATTCTTCTTAGTGCCCCAAACTAGATCCTGTTCATGCATGTTATGACAAGTTAGTGTCAGCTTATTTTGATATAAAAAAATGTTGAAATACATAGTTTTTTCATAACATGCATTTTCATGAACTTTTTGAACATCCTTCATGTGTATATGATTTTAGTTTGCATAATTTAAAATTTTAAAAAATGGTATCATTCTGCAACTCCATTATACAGGTTCAGCATCCCTAATCCAAAATCTGAAATGCTCCCAAATTCAAAACTTTTTGAGCACTGACATGATGCCACAGGTGGAAAATTCCACCCCTGACCTCATGTGATGGGTCACAGTTAAAATATAGTTAAAACTTTGTTTCATACACAAAATTATATAATGCTTTTGGATTATGGATGATCAATTGGGTCAGTTTACATAATTCTGACTGAAAAATTAAAGTTGGGTGCACTTTCCAATTGATGGGTACCAAAACCATTGCATCAAGATCAGCTGCAAAGCAGACAAAAGCAGAGCTTCCAATGGAAATTTTAAACAAGTGGGATCAAGGTCTTGAAGCATTTCTTGGAATAATTGTAACAGGAGAAGAAACATGGCTTCACTATTACGGTATAATCTTGAAGACGAAACACAATCAAAGCAATGGCTACCAAGAGGTGAAAGTGGCCCAGTCAAAGCAAAAGTAGGTTGGTCAAGAGCAAAGGTCATGACAATAGTTTTTGGGGGGATGCCCAAGGTATTTTGCTTATTGACTTTCTGGAGGGCCAAAGAATGATAAGATCTACTTATTAGTGGGTGTTTTGAGAAAGTTAGCCAAAGCTTTAGCAGAAAAATGCCAGGGGAGAGCTTCCCAGAGAGTCCTCACCACGACAGTGTTGCTTCTCCTTCCTTTCATCAAAGAGAGCAATTTTGCAAGATTTTCAATGAGAAATGGGCATCCACCTTACAGTCATGATTTGGCTCCTGACATTTTTTGTTTGTTTTTTTTCTAAATCTTTAAAGGACACTCATTTTTTCTTCAGTTACTAATGTAGAAAAAGACTATATTGACATGGTTAAATTCCCAGGACCCTCAGTTCTTTAGGGATGGACTAAATGGCTGGTATCATCACTTACAAAGGTGTCTGGAACTCAGTGGAGCTTATGGTGAGTTCATATGTTTTTATTTTTACCATTTAATTCCATTTTTCCATGAGGTTTTTGAAGTCTTCTCATATACTTCACATATGAAAGATTAATGCCAAATTCAAAATAGTGGCTACTTTTGAGGAGGATAGGGAATAGGATTTAGGAGGAGTATCTGAAATGTTTGATCTGAAATGTCTTATCTATTTTTAAAAAATTGTGAGACAAATATGGCAAAACTATTTAATTTAGCAATCACTAAAGCTAAGTATTTGGTTCACAAATGTACATTAATTATTTTTTATTTTTCCATATCTTTTAAATACTTTATAAGTGAAATGAAGTGACCTAGCCCTTTACTTCAAGATGTTCACAGCCTATAGTTTAGAGGTAGAGGGAGATACATCTGCAACTAATTTGTATGCAGAACTTTTTTGATGACTAGAACAGAGAGTCCCTCAAGTCAGCTTCAAAATGGGGACATTTATTATAAAGTCACACAGAGGACACTTACTGAAATCAAAGGACAGAAGCCAAAGTACAGCCAGAACTCCTGAGGACTGGAACTGGGGCCTGGAACATGGCCAAGAACCTGGGCTACCTTTCATAGGGCTGCAAGGTTGTGTGCTCTCTCATTCTCTCTCTCTCTTTCTGATTTTCTCTGGGCATCTACTTCAGTCTCTGCTGTCTACTTCCTCTTAACTCCTCTGATTCATCTGTAAGATATAAGATGAAGTTGCCCTTCTGACTAGCAACTTTCTTTTGTGATTCTGTTCAGATTCAAAAAGAGTGTATATAATCCACACAAATCATCATTTTGAACCAGGCCACACAGGTCTTACTTCTATGCCAAGCCCACATACAGCCCATTTCCCATGCCTAATCATTTGTGCCCTTTGCAATGCAAATAGCAGCCCCGGGTTGTTTCCCTGAGTGGGGACTGTGGAGGTACCACTCAGTACTACCACTACTGCTACTACTAATAATAATTAACAGTTATTTAGTGTTTACTGTGTTTCAGAGACTACACCAAGCACTTTACATACATAATCCCCTTTGCTTCATACATCAGCCTTATAAGGTAATGCTATTATATCCATTTTACAGGTGAGGGAAATGAGGCAGACAGAAGCTAAGTAACTTACCTCAGGTTACATTGTAAATGGTAAAGCTAGGGTTCCCAGGCAATCTGAGCATGGCTGGTAAATTGATTGACATGTCTTGTCCTTCACTACCACTAGAGAAAGCTGCAGTGGATGCTATCAAACAGATACAGAGTGTAGGAGAGAGAAAAGGCAGTCATTTGGACAGGGCACATGTGAAATTGTAGGAAAAAAGAGTTCAAAATATAATAACTCTTTCAGATGGCTTTTCCATCCTTAAAGCATAACCTCCAAGGTTGCCTCAAGCATCACTCTTTCCCAGACAGCTGAAGAGGAAAAGACAGATCCAGGATAAGCAGATGCTTCTTAAAGAAGAAAACCCAGAAGTTACATGATCACTTGTATTCATACTTCATTGGCCTAACACCAGCCAGAGTGGCTGGGAAATGCTGTTCCTAGTTGGAAGGCCATATATCCAGTTGAAATATTCTTATTACTAAAAGAAAAGGCTAAGGAGATAGTTGTATACAGTTGGTCATTTAGGAAGCATGATTTTCAGGAATTCCAAAAGAGAATACTGTCCTTTCCCAACCCTTCAAATGGTGCTAAAACACCCCCTCCCCATATCCTTTATTCAGGGCCATTGCACAATTTTCCCTGCACAACTATAGGGGATATCATTCCTCAATACTTTAAGGAGAATGGTATCTCAGACCAGGTTCTGGAGTGGCACAGCTCTTATTCCTTTCTCTTTCGGGTTGCACTTCTGTTAAAAAGAGCAATTCTCAGCAATTTGCATTTTAGTATGAGTATTTCTGATCTATCCTTTCTCAAACTAGATGACAAAGGGGACATAAGTAATCAAAATCTGTGGGATTCAGCAAAACCAGTCCTAAGGGGAAAATTCATAGCCTTAAATGCCTACATCAAAAAGACAGAAAGACCACAAATCAACAATTTAATGAATTGTCTCAAGGAACTAGAAAAGGAAGAGCAAACCAATCCCAAACCCAGCAGGAGAAAAGAAATAACTAAGATGAGAGGAGAACTAAAGAAAATCAAAAACAAACAAACAAACAAATATAGATTAATGAAAAAAAAGTTGGTTCTTTGAAAAGACAAACAAAATTGATAGGTCCCTTGCTAAATTAACCAGAAATATAAAAGACCCAAATAAGCTCAATCAGAAATGGAAAAGGAGACATTACAGCTGATACCACAGAAATACAAAATGTCATCTGTAAGTACTATAAAAATCTCTATGCATAAAACTCAAAAACGTTGAGAAAATGGACAAATTCCTGGAAACACACAATCTCCCAAAGCTCAATAAGGGAGAAATAGAACTCCTGAACAGAC
>NW_012140080.1:7519221-7521103 GCF_000956105.1 Propithecus coquereli
GACAGAATCAACACTGTTAAAATGTCCATACTACCCAAAGTGATTTTCAGATTCAATGCAATCCCCACCAAAATATCAATGTTATATTTCACAGATCTAGAAAAAATAATTCTGTGCTTCATTTGCAACCAGAAAAGAGCCCAGGAATCCAAAGTAACCTTAAGCAAAAGGAACAAATCTGGAGGCATCACTTTACCAGACTTTAAGCTATACTACAAGGCTATAGTAATCAACACAGCATGGTACTGACACAAAAATAGAGACATAGACCAATGAAACATAACAGGGAACCCAGATATAAAACCATCCACATGTTGCCATCTGATCCTTGACAAAGTAGACAGCAATATACACTGGGGAAAAAATTCCTATTCAATAAGTGGTGCTGGGAAAATTGGATAGTCACATGTAGAAGATTGAAACAGGATCCATGTCTCTCACCACTCACAAAAATTAATTCATGATGGATTACAGACTTAAATCTAAGACATGAAACTATAAGAATTCGAAAAGAATATGTTGGAAAGACTCTTTGAGATATTGGCTTAGGCAAAGAATTTATGAAGAAGACCCCAAAGGCAATCACAGCAATAACTAAAATAAATAAATGGGACTTGATTAAATTAAAAAGCTTCTGCACAGCCAAGGAAACAATCAACAGGGCAAACAGACAACCTACAGAATAGGAGAAAATATTTGTATGCTGTGCATCTGATAAAGGGCTAATAACAAGAATGTACAAAGAACTCAAGCAAATCAGCAAGAAAAAAATCAAACAACCACATTAAAAAGTGGGCTAAAAACATGAACAGAAGCTTTTCAAAAGAAGGTAGACTAATGGGCTATAAGCATATAAAAAAATGCTCAACATCACTAATCATCAGAGAAATGCAAATCAAAGCCACAATGAGATATCACCTAACCCTGGTAAGAATGGCCTTTATGAAAAAGTCCCAAAACAATAGATGCTGATGTGGATGCAGAAATAGGAATACTTATACACTGTTGGTGGGACTACAACTAGTGCAACCTCTATAAAAATAGTATGGAAATTCCTCAAAGAACTAAAAGTAGACCTATCATTTGACCCAGCAATCCCGTTACTGGGTATTCACCCAAAGGAAAAAAAGTCATTTTATCAAAAAGAAACATGCCCTCAAATGTTTATTGCAGCACAAGTCACAATTGCAAAGATGTGGAACCTCTATAAAAATAGTATGGAAATTCCTCAAAGAACTAAAAGTAGACCTATCATTTGACCCAGCAATCCCATTACTGGGTATTCACCCAAAGGTCAAAAAGTCATTTATCAAAAAGACACCTGAATTAGAATGTTTATAACAGCACAACTCACAATTGCAAAGATGTGGAAACAACCCAAGTGTGCATCAATACATGAGTGGATTAATAAAATGTGCCATATATATACCATGGAGTACTACTCAGCCATAAAAGATGGTGAACTAATACCTGTTGTATTAACCTGGATGGAATTGGAGACCATTTTCCTAAGTGAATTATCTAAAGAATAGAAAAACAAACACCACAGGTACTCACTATTAAATTAGAGCTAACCTATTACCGCTCATGTACACAGATGAAAGTAAAACTCAAGGGAAATCATGTAGGTGGGAGGGGGAGGAGGGGATCTGTGAAATCATACCTAACAGGTACAAAGTACATTATCTGGGGGATGGGCACACTTATAACCTTGACTCAAGCAATACAAAAGCAATCCATGTAGCCAAAACATTTGTACCCCTGTAATATTCTGGGGGGAAAAAACCTATTAGAATTAATAAATGAATTCATCAAAGTAGCAGAATACAAAGTGAGCACATAAAAATCAGATGCATTTCTATATACTAATAATGAACAATAT
>NW_012140080.1:7521764-7552752 GCF_000956105.1 Propithecus coquereli
TTGTTTCCTTAAGTCAAGAACTTTCACCTTTTCACTTAAAGGAAGCACTTGACAGCTTCTCTTTGGCATATCTGAATTATCAGTATCACTACTCTTGTGCTTTGGGGCCATGATAAAGTAAAATATGGGTTACTTGACAAAAGCACTGCGACGCTGTGACAGTCAATCTGATAACTGAATGGCTAATAAGTGACTAATAGGTGGGTGGCATATACGAATGTGGATAAGTGGGACAAAGGGATAATTCACATGCTGGGCAGCACAGAGCAGGTGGTGGGGATTTCATCATGCTCTTCAGAATGGCTAGCAATTTAGAACTTATGAATTGTTTATTTCTGGAATTTTCCATTTATTATTTTTGGACCTCAGTGGACCATGGGCAACTTAAACCATGGAAGGCAAAACCGCAGATAGGAGGGGACTACTATACTGGCATAAAGACAGACATATAGACCAATGGAATAGCAGAGATCCCAGAAACAAACCCTCCCATATGTGGCCAAATAGTTTTTGACAAAGGTGCTAAGGCCATTCAATGGGGAAAGGACAGTCTTCAACAAATGGTGCTGGGAAAACTGGATATCCACATGCAAAAGAATGATGTTGGACTCTTATTTAACACCATATACAAAAATTAACTCAAAATGAATCAAAGACCTATATGTAAAAACTAAAATTATAAAACTCTTAGAAGAAAACATAGGGCAAAATCTTCATGACATTGGATTTGGCGGTGATTTATTGGATCTGACACCAAAGGCACAGACAACAAAAGAAAAAAATAGACAAATTGGACTTTGTGGAAATTTCAAAATTTTGTGCATCAAAAAATATTATCAATAGAGTAAAAAGGGAGAATGGGAGAAAATATTTGCAAATCATATATCTAATAAGAAATTGATATCCAGAATATGTAGACAACTCCTACAACTCCACAACAAAAGAACGGTCTGATTTGTAAAATTTTTTGTTTATTATTATTATTAATTGAGACAGGGTCTTGCTCGGTTGCCTGGGCTGGAGTGCAGTGGTACGATCATAGCTCACTGCAGCCTCAAACTCCTGGCCTCAAGCAATCCTCCTGCCTCAGCCTCTAGAGTCATTGGGATTACAGGTGTGAGCCATCGTGCCTGCAAACAACCTAATTTTAAAATAGTCAAAGGACTTGAATAGACATTTCTCCAAATAAGAAATACAAATGACCAATAAGCACATGAAATAATGCTCAATATCAATAATCATTAGGAAAAAGTAAATCAAAACTACAATGAGACATCACTTCACACCCATTAGGATGGCTGCTGTCAAAAAAAAAATAAAAAACACAACACAGAAAATAACAAGCAATAGTGAGAATGTGGAGAAATTGGGACTCCTGTACACTGTTGGTGGGAATGTAAAATGGTGCAGCTGCTGTGGAAAAACGTATGGCACTTTCTCAAAAAATTAAAAATAGAGTTACCCTACGATCCAGCAATTTCACTTCTGAGCATATACCAAAAAGAATTAAAAGCAAGGGCTCATAGAGCTATTTAAGCATTCATGTTAATAGTAGCATTATTTACAATAGCTAAAACATAGAAGCTGCCCAAGTGTCCATCGACAGATGAATGGGTAAACAAAATGTAGTGTATCCACACAATGGAATACTATTCAGCCTTAAAGAGGAAGGAAATTCTGACATATGCTACACCATCAATGAACCTGAGAACATTATACTAAGTGAAATAAGCCAGTCACACACACACACAAACACAAAAATACCATATGATCCCACATGAGATAGTTAGAGTAGTCAAAATCACAGAGACAGAAAGTGGAATGGTGGTTTCCAGGGGCTGGGGAGAGGGGAGAATGGAGAATTATTGTTTAATGGGTACAGAATTTCAGTGTTATAAGATGAAAGGAGTTACGGAGATGGACAGTGGTGAGAGTTGTACAACATTTTGAATGTATTCAATACCACTGAACTGTACACTTCAAAAATGGTTGAGGCTGGCCGGGCACAGTGGCTCACGCCTGTAATCCTAGCACTCTGGGAGGCCAAGGCGGACGGATCGCTTGAGTTCAGGAGTTCTAGACCAGCCTGAGCAAGAGCAAAACTCCGTCTCTACTAAAAAAATAGAAAGAAATTAGCTGGACAACTAAAAATATATAGAAAAAAAATTAGCGGGGCATGGTGGCTCATGCCTGTAGTCCCAGCTACTTGGGAGGCTGAGGCCGGAGGATCGCTTGAGCCCAGGAGTTTGAGGTTGCTGTGAGCTAGCCTGACACCACCGCACTCTAGCCTGGGTGACAGAGTGAGACTCTGTCTCAAAAAAAATAAAAAAATGGTTGAGGTGGTAAATTTGATGTATATTTTACCTTAATAAAAATAATAATTTTTTAAATACCAAAAAAACCTAATTTAGAAGGATATCAACAAGATGACATAGGAATCTTATTTGGATCTTGGTCAGAAAAAAATATACAGAAAATTAAAGTTTCTTAAGTTTTTTTATTAAAAAAAAAAGGAGTGTAATGCTCATGGAGTCAAACCACAGGAAAGGCAGGGAGTGCAGGTGGGTCTTAGGGAAGCTTGAACCAGATGCTCAAATGCCACCAGGATTTTCTCCATGTCATCTCTGCCCCTTGACTGTCATAAATAAGCGAAGGCTAAGGCTGATAACACGGCCACCAATCGCTCCCAGGCTCATGTTGTCCAGATTCCCTCCTGGAAGAAAGCGAGAGCCTCCCTGGTCCCATGAAAGTACCTTAAAAGTGCACTGATTGCTGCAGCTCAAACCAGGCATCCATCCTTGGTCACAGAAAGAGGGATGACATGAGACCCAGAAGCCCCCATCAAGGTCACAGTGTTGGAACAGAGAAATGAGCATTTACCTAAAGAAGTATATATCGGATAGAACAAGAGTTCTCAGAGGGAAGGATTTTACCTCAGGGGACACCAGGCAATGTCTGGAGACATTGATTGTCACAATCAGTGGGGTAAGGGGGACTGTGTGTGCTACTGGCATCTAGTAGGTCAAGGTCAGAGATGCGGTTAAACATCCTGTAATATAGAGAATAGCCCCTCATGACAAAAAAGAATCCAGTTCAAAAGGTGCTTCTTGACCTATGATGCAGTAACATCCTGATAAATCCATTATAAATTGAAAATGTTATAAGTTGAAAATGCATTTACTACACCTAACCTCCTGAACATCATAGCTCAGCCTAGCTATACCTTAAGTGTGCTCAGAATACTTATACTAGCCTACGGTTGGGCAAAATCATCTAACCCAAAGCCTATTTTATAACCAAGTATTGAATATCTCGTGTAATTTATTGAATACTGTACTGAAAGTGAAAAGCAGAATGGCGTATGTGTATTTCAAGTATGGTTTCTACCGAACATGTATGGCTTCCGCACCAACATAAAGTCAAACCATCAAAAGTCAGGGACCATCTGTAGTAGCAAGGTCGAGAAATCCTGGGGTTGACGGAAGGAGAGTCCTGGGAAGAATCTTCCTATTACTAGAAGGGAACAGGGGTGTTGGGCTACTTTGACAATAGTAATCCCTACAAGTGCTGAACTATGGGGCTGTGATTCAGGCCCAGGAATAAAGGACAGGATTCGGGGCCACTTGACCAGCCCTGGTTCTTAAGTTTTACCAGCTGGAGCTTGGGCAGGAGCCTTCGACATGGAGCACCCTAGCTGACAGGCACTTGATTCTTTCAAGAGAGCAAAAGTCTCCCATTATTAGAGGCTTTATCCTGACCTCGTCCCTGTATCTGCAGCTCTTAGGGACCATGCCAGGTAGCTGGCTGAGCTGGGATTGGGGCTACCTCAGCTCACAAGGGTGGCCTGTCCAGTGCCCTCTCATGCTCTCCCTCCCAGAGAGATACGCGCCACCCCCCTGGCCCCACTGCTGCGCGTGTCTGTCTCTCACCTCTGTGCCTCTGTGCAGGCTTGTTACCTGTGCTTGTTACCCTTCATGGCTTAGCTCAGGGGTCACTCCTTCAGGAAACCTTTCATGAACCACACTCACACACACACACACACACACACACACACACACACACACGTCAGAGGTGCCGCCCCACACCTGTGCTTCCGTGGCATTCTAGGATTACCTCCCCACAGTGTCACACAACACCAGTGAGATTTGTGGTCTCATGTCTCCAAACACTGGTGATCTCCTTGAGCCAAGTGACTGTTTTAATCCCCCCTGGGTCTCCAGCACCTAGGACAGTACCTGTTACAGTGAGGATGACTTTACCAGCCCGAAGGCACAGGAAGCCTGATAAAATGACCTCTAGAGATCCCTTACCACCTTAAGATTTTTGACAACTTATAATAATAAATCAGGAAGGTTAGAGATCAAAGTAGATCTTTAATCTATTTCTGTGCAATAGAAATGAAAGTCTCTAATAAACGAAGCACCAGGATGGCAATAAATGGAAGAGCACACCCTGTCTTTGCCCTACCTAGAAAGTCCTCAATCCAAAATGCCAGCCTGGAATCCTTTTTTTTTCCCTGAGGATGTGTTAAGAGCTCCTGTTCCCAACCTGGCAGCGACGTAGTTAAAGCTGCACCATTTGCTGTGTGAGGCTTTGATTCTGCTGACTTTATTTCAAGCAATCAAAAATATCTAATTTGCATTCACATTCACATCAGTGGCCCATATGTTAGCCCTGTTTAAAAGCTATAGGCTTGCATTCATTACGAAAGACTTGGCTCCCCCTCCTTATCTTTTCACTTTAAAATTATTGAGATACTGTCGCTACAAAGGGATATATTTAGCAGAGACGCAGCGTTTCCGTGTGCGTATGTGTTTCTGCCCATGTCTGTGTCTCTGAAAAGGATCCGATATTTGCATCTTCCTCCAAAATATCCGCTAACTTTCAAAATGGGAAGAGGAAGAGCCGTCGCTTTCTCTATCCATCTCATATGTGACAGCGCTGCCTCCTACCTAAGGCATCATTAAAATACCGCGTCGCAGTATGTCTGTGCACATGATTCTAGACCACACATTGAGCCCCGATAAGCAGGCCCCTCTGGAGAGCTGCGGTGAGGAATTCGCAGTTTCTGGAGAAGGGGCCCGGCCAGGGCTTGCTCCTGAGATTCAATCACATGTCAATTGGATTCCACTCATTCTTTATTTATCAAAAATTGACTGAGCTGCTATTATGTGAAAAGCACTCTTCTATGTAAAGGCACAAAGATTTGTGATGAGGGGTTACAGCTATCAAGGAACTTTCAGGAGGCAAGGATGGGGGGGATGAGTATACCAACAATTACGACTCTGTGGGAAAATATACTAGGACAGTGGTGTGTGCCAAGTGCTAGGGGAACACTCAAGGGACACAATGGTTCTTCCTGGACAGTCAGAGCAGCAGGTAGGACCTGGTGGGCAGGAAGGTCATCCCCAGCTGGGCACATTTGACCCAGGCCTTCAGGAAGGAATTCATGGTTGTGGTGAAGCAGAGACAGGATGAACCAGGGTAGGCTGTGAATTCAGAAAACACCTTTGTTTCACTCCATAGCAGATGCTGTGCCCATGGGCACCCTTCCCCTCCCTGAATGTGTCTTAGCTAAAAGACACGATGGCCGAGGTGTGTGCAACCAATGACGATAGTGTCTTTGTTCTCTAGAATGATATAGAAGTAACTGGTGAAAGTGGAGAAACCAGGGAATGGAGAAAAGAAGTCTATATCCTTCTCTATTCTTTTGTCCTGTTAGAGTTTTTTTTCTTCTTACTCTGCATAGTCATTGATATTTAAAGAAAAAAAATGGAAAGATATTTTGAATTGATGAATTCTAAATAACATTCCAAGTTTTATCATTAAAGAAGCTAATTAGAGAAACTACATCATGACATTAAGCTAAAATGATCTAATAAAGTGAAGGGGAACAATAGCATGTGTGTGTATTCAAGCC
This sequence comes from Propithecus coquereli, assembly GCF_000956105.1. Lineage (NCBI taxonomy): Eukaryota > Metazoa > Chordata > Mammalia > Primates > Indriidae > Propithecus > Propithecus coquereli. Next base: position 7,527,685 of record NW_012140080.1, read on the forward strand.
AATGCATTGGGGGCAGGGGAAACGTGTGCAAGGGCCTTTATTGTGGTTTTCATAGGAAGGAATAGTCAAGGCAGGGTGAGCAGGTTTAGGATTGGCTAGTTTGAATAATTCCAGCAGACAATGGGATATAAGAGCTGTCCCTAGTTATTTGGTACCTGGCCGTGGTGTAATTACGGCAGGGAAATAGTAGCCTGGAAAGGGAAAGCCTAATAAAGAAGTGGTGAGGGATACTGGTTGGTTTGGTTTAGTTGGTTTGCATGTGAAAGGGACACTCTAGTGGGTGGGGCAGTCCGTCCAGGTCTGCAAGTCCCCAAATGTCAAAGCATCAGATACAGAAAATAAAAAGACACGGTTAATACAGTTTGCCATTGGGGGTACAAAGGTTAAAGTGGTGGTTCTCAGATCTTTTTAAAGTTTGCTTTATGCTGTGGAATCCTTTATTCAAATAAAATCTCACTTATGGCCAATGTATAAAGTCATTACTAAGAATTGCTCTGGTTGAATTAAGGATCATTGGCCCAGAGCCTGGAATACACACCTCCCTGCCCTTTTCCTGGGTGGTTCTTGAGGAGAGACCTTGAAGTCTGCAGATGATGATCTGGAAACAGGGCACTGGAGGCCTCTCCTGGTGCCAGTTACACCCACTGTAATGAGGCGCTCGGCCGCCCACATTCTAGCCCCGTGTGCATATGTGACCTTGGTCTGTTGGAGGTTCGCCAAAGGTTCCAGGAACTCATCACAGTCTGTTCTGCCAGAAGACTGCTCGCAAGAACACCATCTGCACAGAGGACAGGGCCAGGAAAGGAGAGACACTTCAAGGCAAGTTGGGATTTGTATTAGGTACTATTATATATAAGGCCTTGTTCTGGACACGAATCACAATATATTCCTCAGGGAAGTTAGACCAAACCCTGCAGAAGAGTCTGGCCCAGAATAAAGCACCTTGAGCAATCTCCTCTGCTCCCTTCTCTCTAAGCTCACGTGCGATTCTCAAGTCCTCCATCTTCCTACTCCAATGGCTGGGAAAGACCTGTCTGGAGATGGGCCAGACTGCCACGGAGGAGGAAGAGCAAGATTTTGCCTCATTGTCGAGGCCAGAGTAATTGTCACGGTCTGCCCAGAACTTCTTTCAGGCCTGCCTTAGTTCACTCACTACCAGCAAAAGAAAGAAGAAAGTAAATCTATATTTCACTATCATTGTCATTAGCACTGTCATCAATATTGTGAATTTTATTGGAATTATCAGTTTTTTCATAATACACCACATAATGCACCACATAATGTTGTCTTGGCCAACGACAGACCACATATATGACAGTCGTCCCATAAGATTATAATGGAGCTACCCTGGGAGGTGTACCATTTTTTTATCTGTTATACTATATTTTTACTGTGCCTTTTCTATGTTTAGATACACCAATACTTACCATTTTGTTACAATTGCCTACAGTATTCAGTACAGTAAGATGCTGTACACGTAGCCTAGGAACAACAGGCTATACCATACAGCCTAGGTGTATAGTAGGCTATACCATCTAGGTTTGTGTAAGTGCACTCTTTGATGTTTGCATGTCGATGGAATCACCTAATGATGCATTTCTCAGCGCGCAGGTTCTCAGAATGTATCCCTGTCATTAAGCTCTGCATGACTATACCCCTTTCTTGCTTCTAGGTAATTATTACTAATACAAGTTCAATGCACTTTTTTGACCCTAACATGGCTGAGAGAAGCTGTGTGTCTCCATCTTGCCAACCAAAATTTTCTAAGTTTTTTGACTTACTACATCCTGTATTTGTTGGGATGCTGAAAGCATGGGCTGAGTAGTGAGTCTCCCCACTTCATCACCTGCAGTGAACCTCATCTCATCCTGCTCCTTGTGCTCACAGCCATAAAGGGTCTTTTTTCGTCCCTGATTATACGTCTGTGCCCTGTTCCTTCCCATGTTCTTTTCTTGTGGGAAAAGCATCCTCTGGGAGGGAAGAGTGGCTTTCTGTTTGGATTCTTGGGTCAGAAAATGATCGCCCATTTGTTTTGCACTGTGGAACCTTCCAAATAGCAACTCCTTGGAAGCAATGGTGCCTGACATGCCACTGAATCAGTTTTTGCTCAGTATCAAGTAAAGGAATTTTCTTGTGTTTATTTGTTTTTGATTTTGAGTTCAGGACTTTGTTCTGGAAAGTTGAAAGACCTTGCCAGGAGTCTGACTTCTGAAATAGTGGAAGGATACCCTGTTTCCCGTAAGGCTGCTCTTTGAATCTCAGCACATCCTGGCACAGAGGAAAGGGCCTACCTTGAGGGCTGATTGTGTACTAAGTGGAATTAGCGTCCTGTTAGCTCCAGCAGAAACCTGATATGGCGGATCCAGGGTGAGGTAAACATTTAGCAGTCTGTTTTTGTAATGCAGCTGTTTCTATTTACTGGCTGCATGATTTTAACTCCTCTCTTCCTTTCATTCATATTGACAAGATATTGAATGTTCAAGTTAGATTATTTATACAAAAATTTTCAAAATTTATGGAATATGGTAGCTACATAAGTTGTTATTGTATATAGCTACCTAATAGAAAGCAGCTTACGTGTAGCTCTGAACTTGCTTTCTTGGTTTCTTAGGTAATATAGAAAATTAGAAATTAAATTTCATTCATGTGGACAGATAGCTGAAGTAGAAGACAAGCTAATGTGCAGATGCAGAGGAACCACCTTGATGACATGAATAATGAATGATACAGGGAAGCAGTTGGTTGTGGATAGTGTTATGTTTCAGGCCTTACTGATTCTGGCAGGGCCACCTTGCACATCTCCAAAAATTTAGGGACAAACACTTAAATAAATAACAACAGCAACAACAGAAAGGCATTTGAAGAACATGATAGGATGACTTCAAGATTAATTTTGCAAATATTTTTTTAAAAGAATATATGGGGTCTATTCACTTATAATTGACATCCTAAGGTTTCTGAAACACTCTCAGAAATATCCGAAACTCACTGATGTAGAAACTACTCAGCAGTTGTTCGAGAATGTGAAGAGGGCCTGGCATGGTGGCTCATGCCTGTAATCCTAACACTCTGGGAGGCCAAGACGGGAGGATCGTTTGAGCTCAGGAGTTCAAGAACAGCCTGCGCAAGAGCGACACCCCGTCTCTACTAAAAATAGGAAAAATTATCTGGGCGTGGTGGCGCACGCCTGTAGTCCCAGATACTTGGAAGGCTGAGACAGGAGAATCACTTGAGCCCAGGACTCTGAGGTTGCAGTGGGCTAGGCTGACACTACAGCACTGTAGCTGGGGTGACAGAGCAAGACTCTGTCTCAAAAACAATAAAAATAAAAAGAATGTGAAGAGGAGATTCAGAGATGCTCTGTAATTCTTTTTTTGTTTTTTGTCATTTTGAATTACTAAGTGCCGGAATCCCAAGTAACATAAGAGATAAACTTACGTCTCTCACCTCATAATCATCTCATGATCCACATGGTAAACCTGATTGTCAAGACAGTAACTATGTCTCCAAGGTCACGCTCTAAATCTGCACTGTCCAATAAGGTAGATACGGGCCACATGTGGTCATTAAGCACTTGTAATAGACTCACTAAAAAATAGCACTAGAATAACTAAAAGAATCTGTATTTTAAATTTTGTTGTATTTTAATTAATTAACATTTTAAAACTGATATCTGGCTCAGTTATTGGAAAATTTTAGGTACATCTGGAGCAATTTGGCTATGTTAATATATTTTTTCAACTATAAATCTAAATACAGACCAATTATTCCTAAGGAACATTTAGCATCTGAATCAAGATGTGTTGTAAGTGTAAAATACACATCAGATTTCAAAGACATAATATGAAAAAATGATGCAAATGTTTCATCAATAATTTTCATATTGATTGATTATTGAAATAATATTTTGGATATATTGAGTTAAATGGAATCTATTAAAATTAATTTTACCTGTTTCTTTGCACTTTGTTTTAATGTGACAACTAGAATTTTAATTACACATGTGCTTTGAATTATATATCCATTGGACAGTGCTGCTTTAAAGAATAAAACACATGAGACTGCAAATCTAATTTTTTGACTCTTGGTCTCCTGATTTTTTTCCCCCGGAACTAGCCTATTTCTCTTGAATGTTTTCGTATCTCCTCCATTATCTTTGCAAAAGCTGGTATGTGGGCTTTCATCAAAAGATAAAATTTGAAACAAGCTATCCGGCTGGTTTAGACTCTTCTTTGGTGTCTTGCCTATTCTCTACTGCTGGTACCTCATTTTAGATCTCAACCTTGCTCTCAGTGTAGGCTGCTAATTGTGACTTTTCCTTTCATTCTTTGTGTGTGTGTGTTTTTTGTTTTTTTGGTTTTTTTTAGCAAACTCACCATCCCTTCCTGAAGGAGGATGATACATCTCCACCTCTTGAACTCAGGCATGGCCTTGAGAGTTGCTTTGGCTAATGAAACCTGAGCAAAGGTGATGTCTGTCTCATGTGTGTGGAAGTTCTAGAACTACGTGGGCTTTGACATATTTTCTTTTCTTTCTGCCATGAGCCCAGGTGGAGGCTGCGATGTTCCAGGTAGAACTGCTCCGTCAGTCCGGGCTCTGGAGTGACGATGACAGGAGTGAGCTGTCGCCAATGATGGATCCTAGCATGCGTGAGGACAGTCTCTTGTGCTGGAAGCCACTGAGATTTAGGGGTCATTTGCTATTGTGGCATAACCTAGTCCTCAGCATTTATGAACTTTGGGGAGGGTAAGAGGAAAGAAAGGAGAAAGAAGAAGAAACTGGGTTTGATAGTGGGGAGACAATTCCCATTTTTACTGTTATAAAGGTTTGTAAGGATGTTGTGACAAATACCCCATCTAAATGATTTTCCACTCAGCCTAGAGGGAGAGCAAAGAATTTTCAATGCTGAAGAGTCCTCTTGAAGACGACAACACTTGGGTAGAGTTTGTTTTCTTTTCAAGGAAAGAGGCACCACTTCTACCCCCATATAGCTATAGTTTAAAGGTTCTCAAAAGCAGACAGTATATCTAATACGGATCTTGCACCTTTAATGGAGAATTGATCCCAGCTGAGAGAAGAGGCTATGCCAAGACCTCTTGATTGTAGAGGATGTTACTGTCTTTTGAATTCCTGAAGGACATTACTTCCCCTCTCCATTTCTTTTCCAAAATGATATTAGAGATAAAGGATGAAAAGAGAAAATAGTTATCAACTCAGAGTTGTTTTTATCTTAATGAAGTATTTTTTTAATTTTGAAAGAAGTAAAAATCTATTTTCAATTTAAACCTTTCAGGACAAAATGAAGTAAGAAGTAAAAATCTTCTTTTCTCTGCCCAAAGCATCCCAACTCTGTTGCTCAGAAGTATTACTGTTATTGTTTCTTTTGTCTTCCAGAAATTTTCCATACCTGTATCAGATCCAAATAAAGCCAAAGCAAAGTATGGAAATTTCAAAAGAATTGGAAACATGGAGTTTGAAGTATAAGGAATTAAAAGAAAACTCTGTAAAAGTTACAGGCAGGGTCTACTTCATGGGTGGTGATTGTCACACAAGCCTCCTGCTTGGAAGGGTCCCGCACTTAGTTTTGTGCTTGGCTGTTGCTGTTTTGAAATTCTTAATACTTTTTTTTTTTTTTTTTTAACAAAGGTCCCTGTATTTTCATTTTGCACTGGGCCCAGAAAATTACTTAGCCAGTCCTGGGTACAGATGGTGGTAGTAAATGGGAAATTAAATATTTAGAAAATGTTTGGGAGGATGAAGTTTCACTTGAGGGTTACATCTGGATGAAAGTGAGAAATTGGGCCTTTGAAATCTTTTTTTCACGTGCTTGTACTTAAACCAATATAAACTAGTACATACAGTCCCTTCTAATTCTTGTTTTTAGATTAGGTAACAGGCTGGCAGCTGACTTTTGGCAGTAATGAAATTATTGGTATGATTCTTTGAGAAAAACATCAGTATAAGCAGCTGCCCACTGAGTGGGGAAACAAGGAATAGAAAAAGAAAATTCAATTAGTAGTTTGTGAAGGCAGATTATAATTTAGACTGAAATTATAATAATTATGATGGAAACAATTGCAGTATGTGCTGAGATTAATGTTTTACTTGTGCAGAATTTAACACCAAGTTTATATTTATTTTTCGGTAATAAATGATTTTTAACTACCTCACTATGTAAATGAAAATGATCACGAAGACTGAAATTTAGCAAGTGATAAAATGGGGTTAATATTTACCTATTTGCCGTGTTGTATGTAGACACACATATTGCACATATGTTTATGTATGCATATATTTATATAACACATATCAATACGGAAGAGGGAATATCATGTGACAAGCATCTTGGAAAAGAAAGGAACATGGTAAATTCTGCCCATTCTCTGACAAAGGAAACACCAAAAAAAGACCAGGTTCTTGGTGGGAAGATCACAAGCTTAATTTCATAAGCACATGAAAAGTTGAATCCAAAGTGCTTTAGAGATATCTAAAAGGAGATATAATAAGTAGTCTTTTGGACATATGCATTTAGAGATCAAAGGAAATGTCTGATCTAGAGATATGAATTTCAAAGTCACCTGTGTATAATTGGTGATTGAAGTCTTAGCTATCAATGAGATCACTTGGGCAAAGAAAATCTGTGTGAGAGAAGAAAGAGGCAGCCATCAATCCTTGCAGAATGGATAGGATGGCTCATGCCACTGAGAAGGGTGGAGCAGAGAGCAGAAAGTGGAACCTGAACTGTGTTGGGGACAGAAGCCGAGGGAAGAGATTACTTCAAGAAGAAGAGATGGTTAGCAGTGCCAAAAGCTACAATCAGGTGCAATTAAGATAAGAAATGTATTCATTAGATTGAGTAACATAGAGGTCACTGGTATCATGAAAAGAGTTGTTTAAGACAGAGCCAGATGAGGGTAAGTTGAGAAGTGAATGGAATAATAACAGTGAAAATGCACCATCTCGCTGTCGCTCTTCCTCACTCTCTCCCTCCTTCTCGGGTTCAAGGATACAAAGAGTCAAACCATATGATTCTCCATTTTGCTCACTCATTTTGAGAAAGCTTGAAATGTATCATGAGGTGTCCGAGAAGAACCCATTTTCCTGCTGGGCTGACAAAAGAGGCAGAAAGGGTGACTCCAGCTCCTGCTCCAGGTCTTCATCTGGGAGTGATGTTTGCAGTTGGGAAAGCCACTGAGGAAGTGGGCCACAGGTCCTCATTTTGAGACGGCAAAGAGATTTGGGGCAGTACTCACTGTCTCCCATGGTGAAGACCGAACCCCTATGTCCCTGTGTCTCTGCTGGCACTCAGGTCCAAGAGGAAGGGTGTGGCGGGTGTGCTCCCCACTGAGAGGCCACAGGCCTGGTGCACTGTGGCGAGGGCCTGGCATTAGTGCAAAGTTAAGTCTCCTCTTGATTTTCGCAACTGACCAGAGCCTGTGGAGGCCCAGATTTCATGTTTGCAATCTCAAATTTGGACTTATGTGCTTTGCTCTAACTGAGGCAGCACAAACAATCTCAGAAATACACACATAGGATTGGAAAGAAGACATCTGAAAAATGTAAATCTGCATTCTATTCCCTGTCACCTTGGGCGGGCTAGTGGACTTTTCTGCCTCAATTTCCCTGTTTTTGAAATATTGATAATATTACCCATCTGATAAAATAAGGTTGATGGAAAAATTAAATGACATTATATATGAAAAGTGCTTTGAGCAGTGCCTAGCATGTAGTAAACACTCAATAAAATGTAAGCTGTTAATATTTTTATCACTACCAGACACTTATGAATAGCATGATTATATTACATTGCATTCCTAATATGAAACATTAATTTGTTAAATTTAAATTTTTTTTTTTTTTTTTTGAGACAGAGTCTCACTGTGTTGCCCCAGCTAGAGTGCCGTGGCATCATCCTAGCTCACAGCAACCTCAAACTCCTGGGCTCAAGCGATCTTCCTGCCTCAGCCTCCCGAGTAGCTGGGACTACAGGCATGCGCCACCATGCCCGGCTAGTTTTTTCTATATATTTTTAGTTGTCCAATTAATTTCTTTCTATTTTTAGTAGAGACGGGATCTCGCTCTTGCTCAGGCTGGTTTCGAACTCCTGAGTTCAAACAATCCGCCCGCCTCGGCCTCCCAGAGAGCTAGGATTACAGGTGTGAGCCACCGCGCCCGGCCTAAATATTTTTAAAATACCATAATTTCTGTGTCCTTGCTTTGACATTTCTTTATTTTTTAATATAGCAGAACTTTAAAACAATCCAAGTGTGTAGCATTGCTCTCCACTTATGAGTGGACTTGGCAATAATCACTAAATCAGAGCTGTGTATAGATACTGAATGTGAGAGAAAGAGGTGACGAGAAACTCTCTGTCTTCACAATTGCTAAAGATCACTTAAATTCTCATCATTTATTTTTCTTTGAAAGACACTTGATAAGGTGATAACATAACTATTGCTGCTACTGTTGATGTCAATGTCATTGTTATTTAAACATCCAACACTGGTTGGAAACTGTCTTCAGACACCAGATAAATAAATAGGCAAGACCAGCTCTTAGCATCTCTAGGCAAAGGGGATTGGTGAGGGTTGCTTTGTGAATTTCTAAATAAAAAATCAACCTACAGAACTGTAGCACACAGGAATATTAAAGGTTCTGTTGCTTATCAACTAGAATTAGAGCTTGGAGCCCAAGGTTGAAGTCTCTGGAAAAAGGAGGGAAAAAAGCTCCTCATATCTAGCCTGATGGTCAGGCAGAAAACATTCACTTTTCACAGGACAAAAAGAAAGAGAATTGCTAAAGGAAATTAATTACTGGACGTGATTATTCATACCAGATGAATTAGTCTTTGGAATTTTAGAGCTGGTGGAATATGTATTTTAAGAGCAATGACAGCTTTGCTACTTTTTAAATATTGTCTAATAAAGAAAATATGCAGAGCGAGTGATGGTATTTCTGAGCACCAATTAATTTCCTCTAAAAGGCATTCTAAATATCCGACAGATATTGGCACCCACCCTGGACTAATACGGGAAGAAACACGGGACTTAGCAAAGCTAAAGCTCAAGGCTATGACGGGAAAAACTAATTCACAGTGAATTCCACAGGGAAGGAGGAGGAAGGCAGGACAAGCTCTCAGTTGGGAGCTCTGGGCCAGGGAGCTGTGCCCTAACAGAGTCATCTTCTCACAAATAATTTTCACTGCAAACCATTTCATTTACCCAGAGGATAGGTATTATATACCCATTTAAAAAATGAGAAAACAAAGACAAAGAGACTGTGTGCGACTTATCCCAGGTAGGGGTGGCTGGGGGCTGGGGTGAAACCCCACGTCATTCCTCATCTTGCGTGGTCTTTTCTGCTCCACCCAAGCTGCCTCTCACCCGCAGCTGGGTGCCCCCCACTCCAGCACCCCCAACCTCGTCTGGTTATCTAACCATTCTTGGAGGTGTTTTTTAATCAGAGAATTACAGATTACGTGAAAACGGCTGAATCTGCATCACGCGAGAAGACCATGTGCTGTAGACTCTTCCATTAAATTAAGCGTAGTTGTTATGTTCCTGGGGACATCATTTGCCACGTTGCTTCATTGTAATCAGTTAATCGACTGGTACCTAGCTTGGTTATGAAAGGGCACAAACAGTTTAACAAGCTAAAAATATTAGGGAGGTAGCAGAGGGAGCAAAAATAAGACTTGAGAAAAAGCTCGGGGAAGGACAGCAATTCTCACTGATACTTGGCCAAGGACATGATTTCACTCCGCTCGATGCCGCGCCTCTTCTTCCACTTCCCGTGGGAAGCCACCGCTGCTCCTGCGTGGGTGTCACCCCGTCCTTATCACAGGCGGGTGGCAGCACAGGGATGGTTGCTTCCTGTTTCCTTGAACAGGAGACTTACAACCAATGAGAGAGAATGGTTCGTATCCACAGATAAAATAGATCGAAGTTCAAAATTTCCCCCGTACTGTTAAAATATTGATTTATTTCCTTTTAATAATACCTTTTCTATATATATGTATAAACTTTTCTGCAGATTCAAAATGATACCATATACATAATTTTGTATTCTGCTCTGTTTTCCTCAGTGTTGTTACTGCATGAAAAATTCTATGAAAACAGTTTGGGAAACAAATGTAATTCTTTTTTGTTTTTTTTAAATTGTGAAACAAATACATTCCTATGGAAGACAACTCAGGAGTCTACAAGGGTCTGGGCTCTCCCTACCCACACCCAGCCCTGTCCATCCGCAGCACACTTTGCTAAAATGCCTATGGGGCCTGAACAGCACCTCTTGCTACTGGGGTCAGGCTGATTCTCGGGGCCGTGTGCTACTGTAGCTGAGCTACAGAAATGGATCAGAGAACTTGCATGTGACTTCTCTTGATCTAAAAACAAATTTACTCCCTAGCCAGAAACATTTCTTTCTTGATGGTTTTTGCCTAACTCTGTGAAATATTCCACCTCCTCCCCGGTACCCCGGCTTCCAAAGGTCAGATCTGCTGCCTGGCCATTTTATAATAACCTTAATACTGTATACTCGGAGGGTGTGGCTGGACCTGCTAGTTTGTTCTGCCCTTGGGCAGGGGGACTGTGAGCTTGGTAAGTGAGGCAGTGTGTGATTCATCCAAATGCCATGTTCATGTAGGCTGAGAAAAGCAAACTCTGAGCACGAAGACATAGACTAAGCCCAGAGCCTCCAATTTGTCTTGCTCCTGGACTCCTGGCTTCAGTGCTGGGTTCTGTGTCCGACTTCCATTGCTGCCTCTGATGTCCTTTTGCAACTTTCTTGACTCTTTTTACTTCTCGGTGTTTGGCTGCTCACTCTGATGGTTTTTGGTGTTTTCTGTTACTATTACTATGTGAGTCTCCTCCATCCTAACCTCATGGCCACGTGGAATTTCAGCTCTGGCCAGGCTAAGCCTATTCTCTCTTTTCTCCCTTTGAGATGGAGCTGACTCCAACATTTTGCTTCTAAATGTTGTTGGAACACTCATAAGCCACACGGGGCAAAGCGAGAAGTCCCAGCCACTCCCCCACTGCTGATACCTGGAGACTGCAGCATGGCAGGAAGAAAACACAGTCACCATTGTTGTCCAGAAGAAAGATGAGGAGGTGGTGTGGCTGGCACTGAATTTACATGAGCCACTGCTTACAGTGTCACCACCATTTTGCCCACATTTCTTCCCTCCAAGTAGTTCTGGGGTAATTCCAGTAAATTTCCAGTCTCCCAAGCCAAGAGGTAGAGGTGGGGAGGGTGAGCAGGGGCTGCGCTGTCCGAGTAAGGCAGAATTGATGGCCCCTCTGTGAAGGCATTCCAGAGCCACAGTTCTCTGTCTCCTTGAGGGGACAGGACTGTAAGCTGATTTAGCACAGAATTCTGCCAGACTAGCAGCAGGACAAATTCTCAGAAGACTTCAGAGGGTCTCCTCGGGGAGGTCCCTCTGGTCCCTCTCAATCCCTGGTGATGCGAAAAGGGCAAACTTTCCAGAAGGCAAGAGAATCTGTGTTATTCTATATGACCTTTGTCCCAGAAATTCCACTTCTAGGAATTTACACTATGGGAAATTACCGGGCAAGTTTACAAAGGGCAACTGGATGACTGTAAGAATGCTTACGGCAGAGTTGGACATAAAAGCCAAGACACTTAAAGAAGGAGGGAGGAATAAACACACACACACACACACAGAGGGAACTTTAATGTCCCACAATATGGAATTGGTTAAATAAACCGCAGTCCATCTGTAAATGAAATACTGTAACATTATGCAACTTTCTAAAATGATTTAAATGTGGTTCCTAGGCTGGAAAATGTTCTTGTTATATTGTTAAGTTAGAAAAGCGGGTTACCAAACAGTATCCTTTTAAGGATATGCATTAAATGTTAACAGTGGTTTTCTGTGGGCGGTGTGATTTCAGGTGACTTTTAAAAATTATTTTTGTTTATATGCTTTTTTTGAAATCATCTACAAAAACATGCATTACTTCTGTAATTAAAAACAACAGTCAAGGGGGAAAGTAGCTAGGTGAGTCACTGAACATCCCAGCCATTCTAATCTCGTTGCTTTGTGGGACAAGGAACAAGCTCCATTGAGACCCAGACATACCGTCCTGCCTTTGAAACAATGTTCTCTCCCCAAATCAGTAAGTCGAGAAATCGGGATGAGAATCTCACACTTGCCAGACATTCCCGCATGTACGTCCCTGGTGTTGGCAATCCAACCACCACAGACGACACACCTGGGCATCAACAGAGAGATGAGTTTTTAAGAGCCCAGAAGGGGGCCCTCTTCTGTTGGCAGAAGCTTCTGCTCTGCCCAACCAGGGTACACACAAGGAAATCGATGGTTCTTTCAGCTCTCCAGCCTCTGCTCTGTCCTGACAGACTCTTTTCTGATTGCAGGAAGAGTTTGAAGCTGACTTCCAATCCACTAATGTCCAGATCCCTGCCTACCCTGACCAAACCAAGCCTTGGCGGATCACCTGGCACCGTGTTAAAGGTGCAGTTTCAGGTGTTTTATCCCAAATGGAATCAGCATCTCTGAGGGTGGACCTAGGAATCTGTATTTTTAATAAACTGCTCACATGACCCTTCTGCACACTAAAAGCTGGTAGGCAGGTAGGTCACCCACACTCGCTCCTTATGCCCCCATAAGCTCACACCCTGCTGGAGTAGAGAAAGCACTGTGTGGCATCATACCAGGCCATGAGGATGTGGAATATTCAGAACTGGTGAGGAAATGTATGTGTCAGGGGCACCAGGGAAAACACGGGCCGTAGAGTCAGTGGGAGAGACAGGTTGAGCCCATTTTACAGCTGAGAAAACAGAGGAATTAAACTAATTTGCTCATGGTAATGTAGGGAATTAGGATCAGAAATAACTCTTCATCTCTTCACCACTAGCACATTGGCTGTGGCTTCTATGCCCCCATCCATATTGCTATGTTTGGCTCTATAACTCCAGAGAAAGGGATATTTTACTACACTAGCTCTTAATTATTTTAATGTCATGAATTTTTTTTGAGAATCTGATGGAATGTTCATGTGCACATGTGCACACATTTTAGGAAAAAATTATGATGGATCTGCTGACCCCCCCTGAAGCGCTTCCATAGTTCATAAGATAAAAGCTCCCAGCCCTGAGTAAGAGGCAGAGAGAAGCTGGGAAGGGTAAGACTGCAAGGAACTGAAATCTAAGAAAAAGGTTTTCATCGTTACTGGGAGAATGCCTTTGTAAAGGGCAAGAAGAAAACAACAAAATGAGTAGGTCGTGTGATGCCACTGCCAGCAAAACATCCAAAGTGATGACAGCTGACGTGCTAGTAGTATTTTAGGATCTCTCCTCCACTCACACGTTTGTTACTTAGATACACTGACAAAGGCTCACACTGGAGAATGTCAACTCTCTTCCCATTGAGGGCCTTCTATTAAGGCAAAACAATAAAAAAACTATGGGCCTGGGAAAAACAGCAAGCTATTGGTGGGATGAAAACTAGGCAACGTATATCAATGAAATTGTTCAGTGCCTTTTCCACAGGATTCCAGAACATTCTTATTTGCCTCTTGGTGTAACAGCTTTCCCTGCAAAGTCTCTCTCCCAGACATTACCCCATTGCCTGGGACAGCAACCAACATCAGAGTTTGCCCTGCCTGGCCTCTGCTGTCAGGGCCTTGTTGTGTTAAAATAATTATGATAAACTCGCTCTCAATAAGGTACAGAGGCTGTTAATAATGTAACACGTGGCCCTATTCAGACGACAGCTGAATCGAAGCAGCAATTTCAATGCCTCAACTATGAGAAATGAGGAATGTGAGAACACCAGGGATGAAGATAATGTGGTTCCATGGCTCTAACTAAGGTCGGGTAGCTTATCTCTGACAGAGCCAGCCTTGACATCTAGTCTGAGGGGTTTGCGCGGTGGAACGTGTCTATGTAAAACCTCCCACTAACAGGGAACTTAGCTGACAAGCTCCCTATTCCCTGTTATATATAGGAGCCCTGGAAGAAACCTTTAGAGAACCTACTCATCAACTTCTGTTTTGAATCTTATAAAGATATAGATCATTATTATTATTATTATTACTGCTTAACAGATGAAACTAGTGAGACATCTGTAGTGGAAAGAGCATGAGGTTTGGCACCAGGGAGTTCTGTATTTAGTGGGTCTGAGCCTCAATATCCTTATCTATAAAATGGGAATAACTCTATGCTATCCAAGTTAGTATAGAAATCAATCCGATATTTTATCTACAGTGCCTAGCATTAAGTCAGGTAAAGAGTAGGTGCTCAAAACAGTTTCTTCTCTTAAATAACTGGCCCTGTATTACTTTTCAGGAAAATGGCAGAGCCAGGTGTTCCAATGGCCAGTCCAGGAATCATTCCATGCATTCTTTCCTGCCTGGTCTGAGTCTTCTCAAAGCCATTGTGGAAAGAGCTTCAAATTCCCATATGGAGAGTTGGAGATTCACCTTTCATGACAAACATTCTTGCAGAATTAATTCACAGCATTGCCGAGGTGGGGTAGTGGTGGATGTGAGTGATTTTTTTTTTTTATGGTGTTACAATAATTTATCATCTTCTCTCCAGCAGCCGTACTCTGGCTGGCAGCTCTAAAAACCCTACAGTCAACGAGAGAGCAGTGAACAGAAATATTTTCAAGAGCAGATGGGACGTACCTTCAAAACGCAGGATTGTCCCACTGAAACTGGGACATCTGGCAACCCTAAAAAAGCCCAAACTAGATGAAATAAAAATTATGAGATGGAGAAGCAGAAAAATATGTCTTTGCATTGATTAGCAGGGAATGTAATTAATCTCCTTCAACTCCCTTTTCAGTCCTGTGGTGTAAAACAAGGAGAAATCGCAGTCTTACTAGGTTCCCCTGTGACAATTCTTACGTGATAATTTCAGAGTAGTGTGAATTTTAAAACTTCATAGTAATGCCTCCCCTTCTATTGCTAAGAACTGTCCAGGGAGTGATGAAATTCATGCCCAAACTTCCTCAATACAATGCTTTTCTTATTAGCACAGCCATCAGTGAGGGGGAAGAGCGTTCAGTTGACTAGAATTGGGCCAACTTTTACAGTTTTATTAGGAAATTATAGAAACAAATCTTCCTTTTGGTGTTAGGGGACTTTATTCCTGATTTCTCTTATTGAAGAGAAGCAGAACTGCCTCCCTTTCTTTACCCGCCCCTGCTCTGCTGGGGTCCAGCACAATGCCTGAGACATTATAGGTATGAAAAGTGACATGTTGAGGATCTGGACAGGCCGGAGCCCTGGAAGAAGATTAGATGAAGGTTTAGTACCGGAGTTCAGTTTACCATTGCGGGTGCACAGGCCATAAAAACAGGGGCAAAGGTAAAAATCGAAGCAATTAATCCTTTTAAAGCCAAACATCTCCTCTTCATTAAATTGTTTTTAAAAATATCTATTTCCTCATTGAGTTTTAGTTTATTTTTCCAAATGTTCTCTTCTGCACACTTCTTGGATTAAAGTGCTATGGATGGAATTGGGCCTCCCTCCACCAATTCGTATGTTGAAGTGCTTACTCCCAACGTGACGGTATTTGGAAACGGGGCTTTGGCAGGTAACTAGAGTTAGATTGGGTCATGAGGGTAGGGCTTTCCTGATGGGATTAGTAGCTTTGTAAGAGAGGAAGAGAGAGACAGCTCTCTCTTTCTCCCCAAGTTCATGCACCAAGGAAAGGCCATGGGAGAACACAGCAAAAAGGCATCCGTGTGCAAACCAGCAAGGCAGCCCTCAAGAAGAAACCAACCAGTCAGCCCCTGGATCTCGGACTTCCGGCCTCCAGAACCGTGAGAAATAAATTTCTGTTGTTTAAGCCATGTAGCCTATGGTATTTGGTATGGCAGCCCAAGCAGACTAACATAAGAAGTGACGGTCAGAATGGTTAAACAACATGCGTCAGGGCACATGGCTACAAAATGGTAAAAGCTGAGATAAGAACCCATGTCTTTGACTCTAAGCCCAGGTCACTTTCCACTACACCCTGCGCTGGCTCCACCCTCATGACCTATCATGCATAACTATGCAAACCACACATGGATATAAGCAGTCCTTTCATCCAGGGGTTATTTTTTGGACCAAACCCACTGATGTTGTGTGTTGGAGGAGAGTTAGAAGACTTGGATTGGCCTCATCCTCCACCATGGCTGTGAAACCAGGTAGCCGACCTTCCTCAGTCTCAGTTTCCTTGTGAATAATGGGAACTTGTGAGAATGAAATTGGATGATGAACTTGAAAGGGACTTATGAGCTAAGTACTTGACAAATAACAAACAGAACATTTTAGTCAGAAAGCTCCTCAGAGATGACACAGCCGATTTTCTCACTTTGTAAATAAGAAAAATGATAATAAACAATTTTTGAGGACTGAGCCTGCCAGAGTTACCTCCAGTTCAGTCCTGAGAGAGAACTGCTGAGGGCCTTGTCAATTTGCACGATTAAGAGAGAAGTCAGGGCCAATTTATTTGCTCGGCACAGAAGGCTTCATTTCTAGGGCCCGCGGTCCTTTCAGGGCCATCTTTAATTTTTTTTAACACAAGGAGGAAAAAAAGTAAACTTTTAAGTCTAATAAAATATCTTAATACATCCTATTAACATGCTCATCCTTATACCAATGCAATTGTAAAATGTAAGTTTTAATACTGTTGATGGAGGAAGGAGCCCACAAAGGCAAACGTGCCTAGGGCCCACGAAAGTCATATGGCAGGCTTGAGAGAAGTACCAAGTAATGAAAATACTTTTCGCTTCCAAGGGAAACATTCCATTGACTTGAATTAAGTATTGTTCTGTAGTTCTGCAGCCACATTTGGCTCCCTAGTGTTCTCTCAAATGTGCTGCCAATCGTTCTAGTGTTTTGCCTGTTAACACCATTTTCTCTGTCTATGCCATCTTCCCCACCTGGCAAAATCTCTGGTGTCACACACCTGTGTGCCTTTGGGGAGTCACATCTCAGCTCTTGATCTCTTGGTTTTAGCCATTTTTATCACCCTGTGCCTCTTGTTCCAATCATGCATTCAGTCATCCAGCCATGTCCAAAATTTGCAGAGTGCCCCTGCGTGATGCATTAAGCTTACCGGTAAAGAGCAAGGATCCTGCTCTTTACTTTGAAACTTAGTTTTGCCATGAACAAGCTGTGTGATATATGCCTAGTTTGTTAACATCTTTGCCTCAGTTTCTTCATCTGTAAAATGGAATGATGGTAGTATTTACTTCTCAGGATTCTTGCGGAGATTATTTGAATACTCATGCTCATACATGCTGCTGAGAACACAGGAAGCACTAGATAAGGACAGATATTATGGTTATTTATTGTCCTTAATATTATTATTGTGTATCAACTTCTAGACCCTAAAGACACAGAAAGCTCTTTAAAGAACTCACAGTCTAATGGGAAATAAACATGGAAAGAAGATGAATTAAAATATGTTTTTCTAAGGTTTTTTCAGAGTGCAGACTCTCCTGAGCTAGGGGCAGTTGGGAAAGGCATTTTAATAGTGACGATGTGATACTGGATCTTCGAGAAAGTAGCGGTTCTTCAGGCTTATGAGAGGATGGGCTTTCCAGGAAGGGTTTACACACTTAAATAGCCCCAGAACAGCAAGTTATGTCTGGAGACTGCTGGGGTTGGTGGGGCCAGACATAAGCCTCTTCTGGGAGAGGAGTGGGAGACGAGACGAAAGAGAGACAGCTGAGCCAGGCTTGGGTGTTTGGCCCTTTTCCTACAAGCATTTGGGAATGGGAAAATAATCCACTCAAATGTACACTACCGGTGTACACTACAGGAAGATCCCGGTGGTATAGGGTGGAGGCAGGACCAGGGGAGGGGCAACTGGAGTGCATTCTGCCCTCTTAGTCCAGTTTTAGCAAGAATCCTGCTGGGTCAGTTTAGTGAAAATCCCACACCTTTGGTGTCCATCAGCAAAGCACTGTGAGCCTGGGCTCAGAGGGCTCGGGCTGGACCTCAGGCAGAGGGAAGGTGGAAAGGAGATTACGAAGTCAGAAATGCAAGACTTGGCAGGGCTTGGTGCAGAGTGGTTGGAGGAAGAAAGATTGAGGGCAACTGATTCTTTGTTCCTAGCCTGGTTGGCAGTATTGATGGAGACTACATAAATAAAGACTAAAAATGAAGAGATGGAGGAATTTGTGGTTTCTCCGGGATACATGCAGAGATACCAGGGAGGCAGCAGAATGGACAGGTCTGTGGTTCAGAAGAGAGACCTAGGCTGGGGATAATGGTTTGGGGGGTGCATTAAGCCTGTAGATAATAGCAGAAGGCATAGGAACAGCTGAGAGCACCCAGGTGAGGGGACCTGGGCCAGAAATGTGAAGAGCATGAAGATTCCAGTCACATGCATTCCTTTCCCCTTACTAGTTTGTAACCTCTTCACAGACTAGAGTTGTGTCTTCACCATTGTCTTCCCCATAGCACATTGATCATTGCATTGACTTGAGGTCCAAGCTCTCAGAGTATGAAAATATGCTGTGCACAGAGGAATGACCAATTTGGAGATCCTCCGAGGGGGCCTCACGGTGCTCTGCAGGGCTGGTCTGCCCCCAGGTCATCAGGTTGGAAGTGCTTGTCCTCAGAGTCCCTGAACTATCCCTGACAAGACCCAACCCCCTTGGCATTGTCTGGTGCAGGGAAAGAGAGTTTGTGCTGTTGTGTTGGACATAGTTGAATGGGAATCATCAATCTCTTGCCAGCAGAGGTTCAAACCTGAACAGTTGTGGTAAAACTGGAAGATTTGATGCCATAGTATCTATATCATACTTAATTGCCTACTGTCTGCCTCGTCCACAGGAATGTTAGCTTCATGTTAGCTTTGTGTTCTTCACGGAAGGCATGGACGCAGTCGCCACGACTGGTCTGGTATAAATATAAATTAGAGTGCACTGGGGAAGAGTAGTTACATGTCCATGATCCTCCAGGGTCTATTATCCCCCAGAGAAGGGTGCCCAGGTCAGGTTGGCCATAAGAGGGCTCTGGCAGAGGGAGGACCTCCACGCCAGTGATGCTCTGCATGTTTTTAAGGATGGACAACCATGTAAAGTAGCTTCCTGGTACAGAAGTGGCCTCTTAGAAAGGTGGGGACTCCACCTTTTTGTCCCTGTCCCGGTGAGCTACCTCTCCTTCCTATCTCTCTGAAAGGGGAGGAAGTGAGCCTCCAGGGCCATCCTGTCCTCCTCACTCAGGAATCCCTGACGTTCACAACAGTGCTCAGTACATGGTAAGTGGTCAAAAAGTAGTCACTGATAAATAATGTGCCTGAAAGGGTCTAGTGTAGTCCCTGGCAAACAGTAGGTGCTCAAGAAGCAGAATTTCCTTCCATCTTCCTGATGCTAACAAGACCCGTGCTAATTCCCAACCATATTTCTCTGTACCCTCTTCCACACTCACCCTAGTGGGGCTGCTCCTCCTTGGGCGCCCTAAATACACTGAGTTTCCTCCTCCTTTTTCCCTTCAATCACATTTACTGTCTCCTGTGTTGCAGCCCTTTAACCTTCTGCTTTCTGCTGGACGGTAATACTTTACAACAACCCAATGAGATAGGACAACTGCCACTGTTTTCCAGCTAAGAAAACTGAGACTCCCGGGGGTTAATGTCCTGCCCAAAACCATAGGGATGATGATAAGTCACAATGTGGAAACATCGAAGCCTTTTGACTCCGAGTCCCTGGCTCTGCTGCTGCCTCCTGTAGGAAGCATGTGATCCTTTAACAACTGTCCTTCAGCGGATCCTTAGGAAGGGATAATGAATGATCACTGAGATGCACTTCTTGAAAAGCCTTCCCCAGGCTGCTGAGGGTGGAATACTGAAAATTAGTGGAAGGACTAATCTTGGTCAAGAGAGCTAGGTCTTAGAGTCAGCTCTGCCACTTAGTATATGTGTGGCCTTGGGCAAATCTCTGCAATCCTCTAGGCCTCAGTTTTCATTTCTGCAAAATGGGAATAATAATCCCTGACCTTTCTAATTTATGGGATTGTTTCTGAAAGAAATAAATGCATAATGTGGGTGAAAAAGCTTAGAGAATTTTAAAGTTGTCCATAGTATAAGGGGTCTCTCTTTTTATTATAAGAATGGTCAGTAATAGAGAGTGCCATTTAGTATCTCCAAAGATTGAGTCACAGTATCCATTATGTATTTGTTTTGATTCTAAATTAATTTTTCCTAAGAGGCATTATGTACATTTGAACTGTATTTCATAATTTTTTTTTAATTATCCAGGGTAAATTTTTAATGGTCCACACCAGCAGAAATAACTCATTGTCATGTCGTCACTTCAACGCACAAAGCTTTGAGGGATAGAGCTGGTATTTGCCAAGGGATCCTTTGGTCCAAGAATCACACCAATTGGCTCCTGTGCAGTTACATGAATGAGGAAAAGGACAAGGCTCTTGGATCTGCGACGTCTGAACTACCTCCTGCCAAGTGGTAGGGACAATTTTAGTGCTGCTGAGAATCTGACTGCTGTTTCCGCCCACTCCCGCCCTCCTCCTTCCTCCTGTCCTTGAGCGCGCAGATGCTGCCTGCCTTCTGCTCTCTCCTTCACCAGTTTCTTGCATTTCCATGTCTCCTTGCACCCGCTTTCCGCACTCCAGATTCTCATTACTGTGTTTTCCTTCTCCCCCTTCCCCACCCGCATGTGCATAGTTACATACTGCTTGGTTTCCCCAGTAGACCTGGGCTGTGCCTTTCCTCACTCAGTGAGCATGGTCGGCCACAGCATGGGGGTGGCAGGGGTGATTCCCTCTTCTCTTGAACCCCCATGATGATGCCAGTGGTAAGGACCCTATTCAACATGACCAGCACCTTCCCTTTCCTTTCCCTCTGTCCCCTGGACTACTGCATCCTTCTCTTAACTGGACACCTGCCTCCACCTCAGCCCACTCCGTCCACTCATTCACCCTGCTGCTCTCAGAGTGAACTTTCCAATATTAAATCTGATCACGTGACTTCTCGAATGCCCCAGTAACTCTGGATAAGGTACATATTCCTTAGCTTCACACTCAAGGTCATCTCTCATTTGGCCCCCACTTACTGCTCCACACGTACTTTCCCAGCTACACACGCAGTGCACACTTCACGTAGGCCTTCGATGGCACTGCTGGTGAGGGAATGAATGAATGAATGAATGAATGAATGGCGGATGCTCGGCGTGGAAGGCAGTGTGATATGATGGAAAGGGTATGGATTGAGGGTTAGATCTGTGTTAAGGCCTCATACACTTATGCACTGATATTGAGCAATTAACCTCTTTTAGCCTAATTTTCTCTCTGTATAATAGTAAATCTTATGCCCTTCCCCAGGCCTGGGACTAGGGAGACAAAAATTTAGGGGGCACCGAAAGACACAATAATCAAAAATATAATATCTTAATATAATTATTTTTGAAAAAATCAAAATTAATGCAAAAAGTCTATGATGAATGAAATTTTAAAATTGTAAGTAAAGACAGTACCTGACTCTGCTCTTACCCGACTCACCTCACTGGCTTCAGCCTGCTCTTCTCACAGGATCCCGTGGGACTACATGAGGGGATATTGACCTCCAAGCCTAGTGCCTGGTCTTTTACTCTGACTCGACTTCTCCCTAAGGCAGTGAAACTAAGTGTGGCTCCCGGACCAGTATCACTTTGTAAAATGTGGTTGGTCTGCAATGTACAGAAGTTGAAAGTGTTTATATATTTTTATAGTAATTGGTCAAAGTGATTTTACGTCTGTTTAATCTTTTTACAAATTTGGGCTTTTATTTTGCATGTCTTCTGTTATTTCCTTTTGTCCTTTTTTTTTTTTTTGAAGCAACTTTTTTCGTATTTTAGTTTATAAAAGTTCTGGTGAGCAAGAGATTTGAAATAATTTTACAAAAATTGAAAAAATTTTACAAAATCCATGACAGATGGTTTAAAAAGCACTGCTTTCAAGTTCAGGCAGCCCAAAAGCTCTGTGGTTTTCTAGGACTGCTTCATTTGTTCTTAAATGAGAAGTGCTGAACTGTGGGTGGACGTGGGCTAGACAATGCTAACTCCAGGGAGCCCCAGGACATTGTGTTCTGTGTCCATGGCACCCCTGGTGTTGGGAGCACAGCAGCCCTGTGTGGGTTCTGCAGCAGGCCCACTGGGGATCCATTTGTACCCCACTTCCCCAACTTTCAGCTGGATTTCATTTTTCCTTTTTGTTGCTTGCTTGCCGCTGCATTCACCTGGACAATGTATTCCTCCATCTGTCCATTCATTCAGTAAATATTTATGGAGCCCCTACTATGGGCAGGGCACATTCACAGATGCCGGGAACAGCGATGAATCCTGCATGGAACCTGCCTCTAAGGAGCTTACAGTCCAGTGGAAAGGCCAAAATGAATGATTAAGTAAACAAATAAAGGTATCAATTGCAAACTGGTGAAGTATTATAAAAACTAAACAAAATATTCTGATAAAGAGTAAGAGAATGAGGCTTACTTAAACAGGGTGTTCAGGGAAGCCCTGTCTGAGCCCTGAAGGATAACAAGGTCTTAACCATGCAAATAGCAAAGGAGAAACCATAATATGCAGAAGGAATGAAACCCATTAAAGCCTTAAGAGGAAAAGAGCCTGTGGAGTGTGCTCTAGGACCTGAAAGGAGGGCAGTGTCATCACACAGAGGAGGACACTCCAAGCAAAGTTGGCGAAGTAGCACACACATGATGCAGTCTCTGTAGGTCATGTGAGCTGTTTGTTTGCACCCCACTTTAAAATGTGTGCCTTATTTGAATTGCATATTATTTGAGTTTTAGTTGTTATTAGCACAAGCCAACTCAATCAGTTAAGCCTCCTTTCGCTGCTGCGGTGGACACCGTTTTGAACTGTGCCACGCACTTTTACCACTGTCTTCTTTGCTGCTACTCCCCACACTGTTCCTTATTTTTGTGCAAACTCTGATTTCTATCCCTGGGGAACCCAGGTTGGGTGGCCATCGT
The DNA here is from genome assembly GCF_000956105.1 of Propithecus coquereli. Taxonomy (NCBI): domain Eukaryota; kingdom Metazoa; phylum Chordata; class Mammalia; order Primates; family Indriidae; genus Propithecus; species Propithecus coquereli. Next base: position 7,550,662 of record NW_012140080.1, read on the forward strand.
CTTCTTGGATTAGTGATTGGTCAAGAGAGGAACATGGGACCCAAGCTGAACTCATCAGTTGGCTTCCCTGAGGTTTGTTCTAACTGGAACCAACAGGAAAGATCACGTCCCTTTCGTGATTGGACTCCAAACTGCCTGTGGCCATGTTTCCTGCCTCAAGGAGAACACTTGTGTGCACTGGGCGAGAACGAAGTAAACAACAGCAACAGGCTGGCTGACATCAAACCTACGTGATTGGAAAGCTGGGATGATGCTGCATCCAGGTCCCGAGCCCTGACCCCGGCGTGCTTCCTTGCCTCCTTCATTCTGTGCATTGCCCCAGAGGCCTTTGAATAATCTTTGTTACTTATTGTTTTGCTTAAACTTATTTGAGTCCAGGTTCTGTGACCTGTAAATAAAAATGCATTAAAAATGCAGCTTCCCGGGCTCCTCACCACGTCCAGGGCTCACCCTTTCCCACATGTCCACATTGCCCAGAACATCGCCTTCCCCAACATATTTTAAATATGATGAGGGAAAATCCAGGTTTCCCAAAGCAGGTTTGTCAGAAACTTTCTATCATTAGGAAGCTGAATTAGTTCTCATCTCCTCTCTATTTTTTGAGATGACCTTTATCAGAGCAGCAGTTAAGGAACTGGAAGATTGTAAGTCAGTATTGTCCATAGATTCTATGAAGTCCCAAAGATAGGACACATATATCATGACTTCGTAGACGTACAAGTGCACTTGTGTGTGTGTGTACTCATGCTTACATGCATTCGTATGGGCGTGCAGGGCAATCTCAGTTGTTGCTTTTATGACCAAATGAAAGAAATACCATCTTCCTCAATGTTTTATAAAAAGAAAGGCCTCTTCTTGGGCTCTGGGTCAGTTTAGAGTTCTTTAAAACCATCTGGAGCATAGATTTCCCTTCTTCTTAACAATTTCTTTGTGCTGTTTTTCTTTAAGCTCAACTGTAGTAGGGAAAAAAAAAAAGCCTCTAGAAACCAAGCCAAAAATTGGTGTGAATCTTGACAGCAGGCTCCAAAATGCCAAGTGGGAGAGAAAGAAATGGAAACACTGACTTTTTCCAAAGCTATATGACAATCCATCCTTCAGCAGACATCCATGCGGCCCGATGCATCTAGGCTTTCTGAGGCTGGCCCGGGCCAGCAGGAGCAGTGTGTCCCAGTGGCTGCATGTTGTCACTTGCCTATCTATCCATCTACTTCCACCACTCTGAAGCTGGTGACCTTTAGGATTTGCTGCACAACCCAGATGTTCAATCTGGCTTGTAAACCCCCGGAGGACTAACTATTCGTGTATTGCAGAGGTGCTTGTAGTTATTTTAAACTGTGAGTGATAAGTCAGTTTGGAAGGTGGCTTGTGGACTTCTTGGAAGGAATGATCTACTGCTGTAAATTGGATTTTTCTGTGGCTTACTCCACTTTTAAGAATAAATTCTGTTAATCATAGATCTGTACTATGTTGCTCAGAAAGGCAGCCTTATAACTACGAAGGTGTGCCCACTTTAATAAAACCATTTATACAAAAATCTCAACTTCAAAATACATTTAGTATACACAGTTATTTGAATTTTAAAATCATTCTATTAATAATTTTTAATCAAATGATTCTCATAAATATTCAGCTTCTCCAGTTCCCTTAAAGTAGGTTGTTTGTGACGACTTATACCTATCAGGAGAGAGATATGTTTTGTGTAAGGTGGGGGTGCATGTCCTCTGAAACAAGGGTCAGTTTGTGAAGTATAATCACATGGCTTTGCCCCTAATAAAAATTGACAATTGTGTCTGTCGCCTTTGATCTTGAAATGGGGTTTCTGATCCATGTGACTCTGTGACTGAATTAAAGGTTCTAGTTGGTAATTTGTTGAATGTGACAGACTCTATGAGCTGTCACTGAAGCTGGTCGGCTGGTCCCTGGAAAACATGCCTGGCTTCTGCTTACCACCTGCCTGCTAGGTGGCAGTTGAGGAAGAAACCTGGACTTGGAGCCAGAAATCTGGGTTTGAGATAAGGCTCTAGTATTTTCCACTCTTATCACCCTTTGGTGAGTCATTTACTTTTCAAAGCCTCAGTCTTGTTTGTAAAA